>NW_022157912.1:0-144010 GCF_003316985.1 Fusarium coffeatum | reverse complement strand
TCTTGAATGCAGCGCCTTAGACCACTCGGCCATCTTGACAATTTGATTTGCTTGTTCATGCCATTCACATTAGAAAACAAGTACCAAAACCTGATTTCAGGCGTGATACTCAATCTCAACCACCCCAGCCAGAACAGCGGTACTTACAAGCCATCTTTGTGCACCGGGCTGGGAATACGTCTACGTCAATTGAAAAAGCCATGAGGGTACTGTTTGGATACATATTATCGCAGGGAGAAGCAGAGGATTTCAGTATAGGCAGACTCGCAACGCAGTATAGGTGTAGGGTCAGGATGTCAAATACCGGGGTGGCTGTGTCCCAGAGCTGTTCCCGTGCCGCAATGGAACAAAGACTAAATGACAAAAACACAATAACACAATCCTGGCATCTTTCAGCTGCTGCAAAGCCTCAAAGAGACTGTTCACAAATTGATTGGCTCATTCTGGAACTGTCCAGTGTTCAGGACAAAGAGCCCAGCTGAATAATAAATCGAAGACCGGGATAGACATTAAACAGACACAAGCGTCTGTGGATGAACTCCTTTGTCCGGTAAGCCTTTCCCTAGATATAAACTCTCCTTCCTTTCCTGATCTATCTTATAAACCTTTCATCTTCCATTCAATCACTTCGCCTTCACAACTAAAAGGATACCTACACTCTCTGCTATAACCACAATCATGACCTCGAATCGGGTCATCACCAGTGCCACACTGTCCAGAACCCTCATCTTCCTTCTGGACGACACAACTGTTCTAGTGCCAGACAACACCCAGTTTAGAAAACTCGTAACTCGTTCGTCGGAATTTGACCCAGCGACTCAAACACGTACACATGTTATCGTAAGCGAGTATTTCTTTGAGGGACCTGGCATGAGCATCACCCAAAGCATTCGAGAAGAGACTAAGCGTCGCAATGACACGACAATTTATTCTTCTCGACAATCTCTGTAAACGCTCCGTCGAGCTAATCTTGCTCAGCTTTCGGACCTTTTGGATAGCTTTCGCGATTGATTAAAGCAACAGTGAAGAGGGCTGGATGATAGGGAGAGAAAGTTCAGTACTAAAATTCTATAAAACATACGAAACCTCTATCTAGTTCGTAAGCACCGGCGCTTTCCCATCAAATTCATCAGTCTCAGCGGCATCAACCAGCCATTTTCCAACGCTCTCCCTCGTAATCTTGGGCAACCAAGCACAGCCCTTTCCATCATCAGGCCAGACCTTTACCAGTCTCGCCTCACCCTCCGCAAGCATGACCGGGCGCGCGAGAACAAAAGTCAAGCCACTTTCGCGTACAATTCGGTCGACTTCGTTGTGATCTTTGAGACCAATGCCCATACTTCCATGACTAAACAACACTTTGCCGGGGAGGTTCATTGAGCGCCACGAGGATCCAGCGCCCTGAGCCGAGTTGACAACAATCTTGGGTTTACTTGGCAGATTTGCGTTGTTGATTGCACTGATAAGGGCTGTCATGCTAACGGCCATAAAATCAGGTGTAGTATCAGGACGCAGTGCCGCGAAAGGTGACTCCGTGAGCCTCACTTGTGCCAGAGCTGAAATGATAACCTGGGGTGGTTGAGGAGTTGTAAGAGCCTTGATGATGTCGGACTCTGAAGTAGGTAGTCCTTGAACCAGAGTGAGGTTTGAGTGGGAGGGGAGCTTGGTAGATTTTGAATTGCGAACAAGAGCTGTTACCGTGTGGCCTCTAGAAAGAGCTTCTTGAACGGCCAGCGAGCCGTTGCGGCCTGTTGCGCCGATGATGAGGAAGTGCATTTTGATTGAGTCCTGGTGAAATAAAATCGTGATTGAAGATAATGCAAAGTGAATGCGTTGTTGCAAGACGTAGATGGATTGTTTGAGATATTATTGATGTGAATTGTTTGATGACGAGAAAAACTGTCAGCCCCCATCGCCAGTCTTTATACCAAAACATCTCCTCTTCTGCCTTCTACGTCCCGGCCGATACACCCGGCTCCGTCGTCTCGGCCGGACGCCCACGGCGAATGAGAGACTCAGAAAGTGGGCTTAGGAATCAGCACTAACACTTTTCTGACAAACCACGTAGCAAAATACACGATCTAGCCAATCCTTCAAAAGCTGTGCCGCGTCTCTTCGGCCGAGCAACCTTGTCATCCACTGTCGCTACCTTGAATGTCGGCCGGATGGAGTCACTCGGCCGATAGTCTGAGGGGCTGAATGATCGGAGGTCAAGATGATTGGACAGGTCGGAAGTAAACGGCACTTTGTGTTACGGATATGCTTATTGATGGAGGGAATTTAGTAAAAGACCGAAATTGCCGGAGGAGTAAGACGGTTTAAAGGAAATTTAAAGGATTTGGGAGGTGTGGTTTCGGCGGCGTGGTTGTGTATATATAGGGCGGTTGTGGAAGTGGATATCCAGCTTCAGAACCATCAACTCTCCAGCCGCCAACACCAACATACACTATACAAGTTCTGCTAAAGCTCCTCATAATTTATCATCTTCTTAGGCTTTTAATCTAACTTCTCTCCTAAACTCTCACCATAATCATCATGTCCTCCCCAAAAGTCGCCATCATCGGAGCTGGCCTCTCAGGCCTGTCCCTCGCCCTAGCCCTCCACCAACAAGGCATCAAAAGCACGGCATACGAGCAAGCATCCGCCCCCCTCGATATCGGCGGCGCAATAATGCTCTCCCCCAACTCTCTTCGTGCCCTCGATAAGTTGGGCGTGCTCAAGCGCATGCTTCCTCACAGCTATAAGTTCGATGAACTCTTCTTCCTCTCACAAAATGACGAACTCGTCGATGTCTTTGAATTCGGGGATGAGGAAAAGTACGGGTACACAGGCATCAGAGTGTATCGCTTTGAACTTATCAATGTCTTACTTGATCTTGTCCGTGAGGCAGGCATTGAGGTTGTGTACGGTCGCAAGTTTGACAAGATTGTCGATGAGAATGAGAGAGGTGTTACTTGGCGTTTCACAGATGGATCTGAAGAAACTGCCGATCTTCTCATCGGCGCTGACGGAATCCACTCTCGCGTGAGATCCTATCTCTATCCCGATCTTGCGCCAAAGTTCACGAACATGATTGGCGTCACAGCCGCTGTGCCTACAAGCCAACTCGGAGAGCACGATTACAAGCTCCCCGCGACATTCATGCACGATAAGCGCGGCGCTTTCGTCATCGCTCCCCAACTTGCGGATGGCTCAGAAGTCCTTATCGGCAAGCAAAAGGTGTTTGTCGGTGAAGATCCAGGTCGTGATGCTTGGAAGGCCATGAACTCTGACAAGACCTGGTGTGTTGACTTTCTTCGTGAAGGAAAGGAAGACTATCCCTCCATTGTCAGCAACGCTACTTTCGAAATCTCACCTGAGCGAGTCAACCTCTGGCCATTCTATCTCCTTCCCAAGCTTGACAAGTGGGCTAGCGAGAAGCATAGTCGTGTTGTCATTCTCGGCGACGCAGCACATGCCATTCCTCCCACGGCTGGCCAGGGTGTGAATCAAGCCTTTGAAGACGTCTACACTTTCGCTGGTGTACTTGGTCGCATTAAAGGGCAGGGTTTGAGTGAGACCCTGGATAGGTGGCAGATGGGACGACAGGAAAGGGTGGACAGGATCATTGAGTTGAACAGTGAGATTAATAAGAGGAGGATGCCCAAAGTTGATGGGGTGGCGGTTGAGACTAAGCCTTTTGATGTTGATTGGCTTTACAAGGTTGACTTGGATGAACAGGTGAAGGAATTTGCTGGGAGGAACTGAGAGCACGACGATACGGAGTTGGTCTTGACAATTGGTTTAGCAAGTTTATGTTCATAAGAATGATACTCATTTTATTTTGCATCTGTTTTATTACCTTGAGCGACCTTAATAAATGTTACTCTTCTCAAGCGCAGCCATTAGATCCGGCAGAGTCTCCAGAGATTTGGACGATGAGAGCCTAAAAGACAAGATAATTTGCTCATATTATGCTATCTTAGACTAGTATTTGGATTACTTGGTCTCAGTAACCTGGGTCTTAGAGGACGAGGTTTAAGTTCCCGACCTGCCAGGATTCATTGGTCAGAGTCTGGTGGATAAGAACGATGAAGGTACCGCAACACCTCCACCGAGCTGTTGACTATACGCCCGTGCAGTCATCAGTACTGCTCAGATTATCTTCGCATATGCATATAGTCAGTGGCAATTCTTGATACCCCAGATCCCATGTAGTTGCCTTTCAGAATAACCGTTGCTCCAATAAACACAAGCAGTGATATCCTACTGCTATTTATCGATACCAGACGCTGCGCTATGCAAATCCCACGCTTAATCCCCACCGGATACAACCTGGTCCGGATATCAAGATAATAACTCTTTTCAGGAATCACCGAGTAGATAGTCCTTGCCATTTGCAATCCTCAGGACATCTTTGTCAATTGCAGTAGTCTCCCCAGATGTTATCCCGACAGTCCGTCCCACCTCGGCAGGCACTAGTGTCAGTTGCCACATTAACCTTGTTTTTGAGGAGACTATACGGTAGTATGCATATCCCCATCGAACTGTTTAGCCCTACGGGGTAGGACAAGGTGGTAATTTGGAGCGCTTAGATACCGATATCAAGGAGGCAAGAAAGGTTATCGGGTTTGTATCCACTTATCTGGGGACAGCGTCTTTGTCAAATCCATAGACTGAGCGCAGCGATATTCCGTTCGTGGTTGACAGTCGCCTAAATCCAGTGCTACCTTCTATATTCGCTCCATAAGACCCTGTCAGCAGAACTTCTGTAGCTTTTTCGTAAAGCATGGACCGATCTATGCTCTTTCGGCTTGAAGGATTGTCTTGGCAGACATAAATCCCCAGACCTCGCCCAATGGCCTGCCGCGTCCGAGATCGGTCGGCTGCTCTCGATCAGTCCATTCCCTATCAGATGCGACGCTGACAATCTCCAGGTACGTGGCAACGGGTATCGTGCGGGTAGTGGAGATGACTTCACCTTCCAGTTTGGGTTTAGCGCAGGAGTCGACAACGCAAAAGTGCCAACTTATCACTGGACCGACTTCCGAAATCGTGAGTAGCTGAGTTTATAGCTTGGGTTCTTTTGTTGATTGTCGGTAAGAGTGGCGTTGGGGATATACTTACTTTGATAGTTGATTTTTGTATAAAAGAGCTGAGTTTCGACATCAATTGTTGACAACCAGACAACATCTCAACCGACAACAGACCTCAGCACAACAGACAATAAATCAACAGGAGCTGCCTCAGAGAAAACAGCTTAGTCAGAAACTAGCGTCAGAATCTCCAGCCGCCAAAATGAAGTTCATTCCCGTTGCCATCGCTTTCCTCTCCACCCTCGCCCTCGCCGCCCCTTCAACCGAGGGCGAACTCGAGAAGCGCGGATGCTCTTGCAAGAAGGTCGGTGACGAGTGGTTTTGCTCTGGAACGACTTGGTAAGTGGATCGATCTGTGTGCCGAGAACAACGAACAAGACTAACCAGTTACACAGCCCACGCAGTCTTCCCGATGAGAGTCACTTCCAGAAGAGACAATGCTCTTGTAAGAAGGTGGGCGGTGAATGGATTTGCAGTGGTAGAAAATGGTTCGATTCCTTTTTGTTGAATGGCGATGATGAAAGAGAAACTAACCTGGCGTTAGCCCCCGAAGTCTCCCTGACGAGGCCGAGCTTGCTAAGCGTCAATGCTCTTGCAAGAAGCTCCCCGATGGAGAATGGATTTGCTCGGGGAGGAAGTGCGGACGGGATCTTTCTTACATGGAGGAGGTTGACTAGATATGCTGTTGTTGGAGATGTTGTTGAAGATATCAAGCGAGGAAGTTTGTCCACATTCCATCAGGTGGCGGACGGGAAAGCTCACCATAGATTTTGGTGGGGCTCTTTCACGTGATTGAAATCCGAATATCGGATACCATAAGGCTCGCTTTATTAGAATAATGAGAGGATTGATATGGCAAACTGTTCGTTGTCGTTACGAAGCGGATGTTTATGAATACAGGCAAGCTTTCCAATATTTGCAGGTTGTCGATCGTGTTTCCAGTTCAACTATACATCGATACAGACCTCCAAATCGCAAAACAGATGCTCAGGATGACAAACATCTGAAAATTGATTGATCCATGAAGTGCAGTATTTCTTTCTGTACCATTGAAGTTCAGTGTCTTATCGCTATCGGCATCCGGGCATGGACCGGACCGTCGGTGCACGGGCCACATGGCTCGTCCCGCCTCGGCAGCAAGATCTAGATTGACTGTCATTGGCTGGCCCATCCCCCCTGATCTGGTGTAAGCAATGGAGGAAGGCGCACCTTCCGCACTAAATGACAGGCACACGTAAGGCAGACAGATTGCAATTGAATTGACACTCAATCGTCGATACGGATTCTACCATTCCCCGCATCACCATAACAGCCGCCAATGGCATAGACCAAGTCCCGGTCTTGCCAGTACCGATGCCTCTCCCTGCCAGCGCGATTGTCCCGTCGTGAAAACTCGGTCCCGTAGCTAGAGCAAAAGCCAGCCTTCGGTACAGTCTTTTTATTAGATTGGGATAACGATGACTGGTGGCAGCATCTCAGCTCCACCATAAGCGTCGCTGAGAAAGACCAAGAAGAGGCTGGAGGATGAGCTCTACTACCCGGTTTATTCTCTGAGCATCAGACTGCGAGGTAAATGCTAATCTAGCCCCTTCGATGAATTCGCTGCTGCAAGCATAAGACATGAAATGATTTGGATACCTTATGGTAGATTAGAATAGCACTTAGGCTACTTTATTTTAGTATCCTAAGTCTTAGAGGATATTTGTCTAAAATCACCGATCGGTGTACCAGCAGGCGTTAGCAAGGATATCTTTCGGACAGAGATTTGACCTTTCTCATCAGCGGTGTCCTGGGACTCAGGTATAGAGACATCAAGACCGACAAGGATCGCGGCTAGAAACAACAATCCATCGCCCATGCACAGATCACAACTCTCAATCTTCCCAATCCCGATGCCTCTTCGTGTTGGCGC
Organism: Fusarium coffeatum; assembly: GCF_003316985.1. Lineage (NCBI taxonomy): Eukaryota > Fungi > Ascomycota > Sordariomycetes > Hypocreales > Nectriaceae > Fusarium > Fusarium coffeatum. The sequence goes on along the minus strand of NW_022157912.1, from coordinate 137,023 downwards.
AATGGTCCCGCCGTGGGACTTCCGGCCCGGTATATAAATCGATTTAGAGAAGCATCTTGAAGAATATTAGGTCTATACTAGACGACTCTGTCGCAGACGGAAAAAACGGCGGAGCAAGTGTGTCCAAATATGGTTAGTTAGACCAAGGCAATTCCTCTTTTCTGTGCAATTGAAGTTCAGTGTCGCCAAGCTCATTCATCTTTTCGTCCAGCTTAGTGCTGAGTTTGTCAACAGTCTTGGTCGGGCTGTCGATTTAGCAGAGGCTATCGACCATGGAGGATACATCTCGTTTGAACTCGTCAAAGCTAGCTGTCAAGGTGGTAGCCCGCTTGTCAAGTTTCTCGACGTGACGCTCTGTGCTTATTCTGATGTAGGTAACAGAAGACCTGTCTTATGATTGGCTGGCTACTTCGCCCTGGACTCTGCCTCTGCCAGAAATTCACATCGAGTGTTTTGTAATCCATCGGTCTAAATGGACGACTCAATCACCGTCATAGCGTCAAACGGGGAGCCAAAGATACGCCTTCTAGGGCCCATAGCATTGGATCTATTTCCATTTTTCTTTGACATCTGGTCTTTTGTGCCCTATTCTGCGACAACTTTGGTATCCATTGCTTTGCCCGCGCCCGTCGTGGCCTATCAAGTAAAGAATGAATTTTGATCGGTCGCCAACGTCTGACTAAGACGCATGGAACAAGAATATCCCGGCGATAACCCAGTCAGCTGGTCGGAGAACATGTGACGAACGCGACATTCTGTTCCCATCCACCACGGGGGATCAACCGTAGTCTAAGATCAACAAGTACAACTCTATTGGGAATGGTTCGGGTACCAGTCTCGGTTCTCTCTGTCTGACATGCGAAAAAGCGTCTCTCTCCCCATTTCAGTTGTCCCAGACCAGTTTGAGCACGAAAGTACGGCAGAACAATTTCCTTGAGACTGCAACCTGGTGAATCTGACGAAATGGCAACTGCACACCATCCACGGCAGCTGTGCGCTTCCTGTAGCGCCCTGACGTTTACCATGCTTCGAGACGGCTATACTCACCTATTGACATACCGTGACACCATCACGTCCGGAGAAACATGCGCATTATGTCGGTTGATGATTTGCTCAACTGGCAAGCTTGCAGTCAATCTTGACTCCTATGAGATGCACAAGCAATATGATTCTTTGGCTCCCAGATTACCCCAGCTACCAGCGGTTTCCAGGGAAGAAAGTATATTTTTGGGGGCATCGCCGGTCATTGAAAGGTCACAACCACTGGTCGAGTTGGACTGGAGCACAGGCCAATATTGCGGTGACCTCGGGCATAGCTGGGAACTTAGAAAGGGAAACTTCAACGATGGTGAGACCATTCAGATTACAGCCCCAGCAGGTAAGGCCTTTTTCTCATCATGTTTAAATAACATCATGATTCTCATGTATAGGTAGACTCGCTGTATGGAGCTCATGGCCTTGTGCCGCTTACCGATATCGAGCCGGCATCATCCAAAAGAAACTACAGAGTGCTTCGAAAATGGCTCTCTACCTGCATGGCCAGCCATGAGGGGTGTCGCTTATCACACTCCATGACAGATAAATCATCCGAAGAGACCACGATGCTACCGACAAGAGTCATCGACGTGGGCGATCTAAAAGAGCAAGAGCACTGGTCTAAGCCACGGCTCTTCATGTCGAACAACGCATCAGGACAGTACATTGCCCTGAGTCATCGTTGGGGCAAGGAAGTTGCAACAAAGTTGAAGAGTGACAACCTCGGCCGATACCAAAAAGAGCTCTCAGTGAATGATATGCCCCCAACGTTTCGAGACGCTATTGAAGTGACACGCCAACTTGGTTTCCGCTATCTTTGGATCGACTCGCTCTGTATCATCCAAGACGACCAGTCTGATTGGGCGCACGAGTCCCTTAAGATGGGAACTATCTTCGAAGAGGCAGTTTGCACGATCGCTGCTGTCGATTCTGTGGACGGCAAGGGGGTCGACCATGGTTTGCTTCTATCACGCGACAACGATCCACTTTCAGTCAAACTCACGATTCCCTATAATAAAGTACCTCTCAGCAAGCTATCCCAACGGGTATTCAAAACCCATACAGCAGTCTACGTTTGGAAGATGCGATGGTTAAGGGAGTTACCAACCATGAAAGCCTGCGACAGAAACACCATCACGATTCGTCCACGCATAGTGTCGTCTTGGAAACGTGTTCCACGTTCCAACTGGTATAAGAGGGGCTGGATTTTACAGGAGAGACTCCTCTCTCGACGACTGATATATTACACCCAGAACAAGCTCTCCTGGTCTTGCTTCACTGAAAGTGGTGAGGAGGAAGGCGGTGATCCCGAAGAGGCTGCCAGAATCCCTCTGCTTCGTCTGTGGAGAGGAAGTGGTGACTCAATTTTCCCCATCTGGCGGCATATCGTTTCAGGTTACCAAAGCTGTCAGCTGACCTTTAGTAAAGACAGGTTGGCCGCTGTTGGTGGTATTTCTGCTCAGCTAGAAGCCCGCTTCTCGTGCAAGATCTACGCTGGAATTCTGTTCCACTCGCCTGGCGAAGCGGCGGAGAATTTGCTCTGGTATGCCAGTAACGCGCCTTTGCGCACCTTTAACGAATTCCACGCGCCTTCCTGGACCTGGGTCGCTTTTCATGGCGAGATATCGTTCTTCATGCCGGTACCCCTTGTAACTAGCGATCTTTTGATAACCAAGCTAGACTTCAAGATTCGTGATCAGTGCGAGTCGGAGGATTTATCGAAGGATTGCAAAGGAACTTGTGTATCTGGGAGTGTTTCCTTCGAAGGCCCAGCCGGAAAGCTTACACGGCAAGGCAAGCTGAAGAATTTGAAAGTTACGGAGGAGCTGATCGACTCCATGAGCGTAAGAGAGATCCTGGCTAAATTTCTGGGCCATAGTCTTGTGCGAAACATCCCCATACCGCGGTTTGACGAATTGGGAAACCAAGTTCAAATCCCATATGACTCACCAGTCCCAGGTCACACAGAGATACTAGTAGACAAATGCGGCTGCATCGTCGGGTTTCTTATACCGGACCTCGAGGAAGAGCTTGAGCAGGCTGCAAGCGAGCAACAGATCACATGTGTGGGCGTCAAGCGCTATCAGGGCCAGCATGGGCAACAAAACGACACTATCGAGATCATTGGACTCCGTGAGACATGTCATTCTCCGATGAGATTTCGGAGGTTAGGAAGAGGCAGAATCATATGCAGCGCGTGGTTGCAAAATTGCAGACAGTTGAGTTTTGAGATTTGTTGATGTTTAAATTTTAGCTTGATAGTCATTATGAAAGCTGAGACCGTGGGTGAAAGTCCAGTCATCAGGCACTGTCCCTAACCCTACATGAATACGCATGTTAAGACAACGATGGTAACACAAACAGGAACTACCTGGGTTATCCAATCAATGGCCACGTCCATGCAGCCAAACACCATCCTATCGGAGGCGACATAACCGCGTGAGCCTCGCCGCCACGTAGGGCATACCCCGCTTCGGGCTTCGCTGGGCACCATATTTTCAGCTACATAGCCCGTGCTATTTCGTTTTGCTATGGAGGGCATCGTGCTAGATACCGGGATCTCGGTCGCTTACGAACCTGAAAGCGGGCCTCCTGATGTAGAGTACGTTATCTCGTTTACAGGGTGTTTTTGATGCTTTGTATTGACTGGCCAGCATCTTGTTCGTACATGGCCTCGGTGGTCATCCTCGAAAATCATGGACTAGTTCTAAAAAGAAACCCGGAACATCGGAGTTGTTACCATCCTCTAAGTCAGGGAGCAGGAATTCTCGGCGCAGTGTCCTCGGTCGCGTTCTAGATCGTTTCCATCGAAAACCTCGAAACACGCCAACAGAACCTAGGCCTGAGACATTGTATGATGATGCCGACAATGCCTCAGTGTTTTGGCCGGTCGACCTTCTTTCCAAGGACCTTCCGGATTCTCGCATTCTCATGTTTGGATACGATAGCAAGATAACTAAATATTCGGCTGGAGCGGTCAGTGAAAATAGCGTCTTTTCACACGCTAAAGATCTTCTTTTTGCGCTTGGCCTGGAGAGGATCCTCCATCGTCCTCTGATATGTGTAGCTCACAGCCTGGGTGGCATCATCGTCAAGGAGGTATGTCAGCTGGTCGAACTTGTCTTCAGCTAATGATTTATCCTCCAGATGCTTTCACGATCTTCATCATCCTCACGAAGCGAGCATCAGAATATCCTTGAGTCGGTCAAGGGAGTTATTTTCCTTGGCACACCCCACCGCGGTAGTGTAGACATTGCCACCAAAGGGGAAATTGCTCGGTCGCTTCTCAGTGCCATAGGTGTGGCCACGACCCCAGTCATTCTAGACTCTCTCGGCCTAAGGAACACTGATCTAGAGAGAGCACAAGAGGAGTTCTCCCGGCTGTGGCAAACGAGTAACTTTCGGGTCAAGACTTTCCAAGAAGGGCTCATTTTCCCTAAGTTTGGAAAGAAGCTTGTTCCTGATTACTCTTCACTCATCGGAAATCATCGTGAAAACTCTGAGACGCTACAAGCCGATCATGTGGATATGTGTCGGTACTCTGGAAGACACGACCCAAACTACCGCAAAGTCGTCGGAGAGATCCGCTCTACCTACCTCATGATGGCAAGAACAAAGATGACAGAGCCGGTTGGCCAATGGCGAACAAAGATCTACAGTGCAATACCTAGTGTTGCCGTGACCCAACATTCGGAGAATGATTTCCATGATCAAGCCAATAAAGTATGGCTCCAGTCATTGTGGTTTCCAGCCATCGATAGACGATACGAGACTTTGGGCAGTCCAGCTGAGCAGACAGGTCATTGGCTTTTTGATGATGCGATTTTTCAAGATTGGCTGAACGGAGAAAATCAGGAAAGACATCAAGGACTAATTTGGATCAAGGGTAAACCAGGCTCCGGAAAGTCAATGTTGATGGGAGAAGCGTTCCGCCGAGCAAGCCGAAGACAAACAAAAGGTTCAGACCCGTCTCAAACAGCGGCTTTCTTCTTCAACGGAAAGGGTGATGATCTTGAGCATTCTGTTGTTGGCCTTTTTCGATCCTTGATATATCAGCTTTGCTCCAAAGTTCCCATTTTCCTAAAGTCCTTTCAGGAGGTTTGGGATGCAAAGACCAAAACTGGGTGCTTTATGAGATCGGGAGCTATTTCTTGGCAAGAGGCTGAACTCAAGACGGCCTTCCAAAAGATGATGCTCCAGCAATCAGACAGCAAAGTATTGATCTTCGTTGATGCTCTAGATGAGTGTGACTCAAGTCATGTGCGAGATCTAGCCTACTTTTGGCGTAAGGTCACAAAGTCAGCTTTCGCTTCGGGGATTGACCTGAAGGTCTGTCTATCGAGCCGGCATTCTCCTTCTGTCACTGTGAGTGACTGCCCAGAAATCGTTATGGAACAACACAACAGTCACGATATTTCGACATATCTAAAGCAGAGAATCGAAGTCGGAATTGGAATCGAAAATGCAGAATGGCAGATTTTAGAAGAGAAGATTACAGAAAGGTCAGATGGCATGTTTCTCTGGGTAGTCCTGGTCGTTGATGACTTACTTCGAAGCTGGGATGAAGGTAGGAGTATTGAATACTTGACTAAGCGCGTTGAAAATACCCCACAAGCTCTCGATACTCTATTCTCCGATATGCTTTCCAATTCCACACACGAGACGAAGAAGGCTGCTGTTAAACTATTCCAATGGGCTACATTATCTACAAAGCCACTTCGCCTTCACGAGTGGCATCACATTATGGGGTTCATCAGATATCCGACGCCAACGTCGCTTGCTGAGTGGCGATCATCAGATTACTTTACAGCAACCGATGAGCAGCTGGTAAAACAGATCAATAATCTCTCTCTGGGACTGGTGGAGGTGACAAGAGCGATCGAGGTCCCGCCTGGTGCCTCAGGCTCTCAGGTATCGTCAGTGGGTGTAGATGCAGGGTCTTTGACTCACGAATACGGAGGTAGTAGGATCGTACAGGTGATCCACGAGTCAGTGCGGGACTTCTTCTTGAAAGGCACAGGGTTTTTTGTGCTAGACCCGAGTGTGTTGACCCATCTCATCGGTCGTGGACACTTGTCTATCATGGCCACTTGTTTGGACTATATAAAAATCACTGAGCTCGATGCGTTGGTAGAGGCACGGCAGCGGGTCACCACTCAGAAAAAGAACCAAGACGAAGCACAGAGCCCGATGTTATCAACCCAGTCGAATAGTGAGCGCCCTGTGTCTGTCTGCTCTCTCGGAAAAGAAAGGCAACCCCTACAAGGCATACTCACCCCACCCCTCCATCACAAGAGCAGACCGGAGCGCGCTAGAACTTCAGATTCAGTCATAACAGGCCTTTCCAATTCGTATCCGACCATGAATGTACATCGATGGCTGTCAGAAAGCTGTAATTTGACTGTTGAGTCTGATGTACTAAGCAACATTACACGCGCTCAAAACTTGGATGGCTCTGACACATTTCAGACCCAGGTTCTAGAGGATCACCCTGCGCTTTTGTCGTATGCTACATTCGCAATGTTCGAACATGCCCGCTTAGCGCACATTGACGAGGCTGATCTAACCCCAATCCTTGATCGTCTTGCAGACAAGACAACATGGACCCGATGGAAATATCTGAGAGAGGACGTGCCTGTGGAAGTAGACCTGCTTACTTTCTTAGAGGACTGGGGCCTGGGGTCATGGATCAGCACTCTTCACGATCGATTCAATCGTGGGCATGAGGGACGACGGAGCCCCGTTAGAGGAGACGTTTCAACATCAGAAATGAATACTCGAAGACACACTCGTTCTTCGAGCCATGAAACACCTTGGAATGAGACAAAGCGGAGTACTCTTCCAGGGCCGATTTCAGCGACACAAGTTGTTTCTCAAGAACACAGTTTTTCCGTCGGTCAGTCAAGTTGGCGCGATGAGAGCCCCCAAAGTCTTGGCCGCATACCTAGAAGCGGAGGCAGTGTGGCCAGTTTTGGCTCTGCCAGTAGCCACGATGGATACGACCTAAATCGCTCGAGAGTCCAGCCTTCGGCGCCGGCAAATTCCAAAATCATGGCAGAGATAACGCTTGCAGGTTTTTACATGTGCGCATGCTGCCCTGAGAACCAGGAAAGGTTTTCTACACTAGAAGAACTCACGTAAGTCGCTCAATGACATGCATGAGCTTCAAGATCACTTACATATATAACAGAGCACATGAGTCTGAGAAACGATACGAGTGTTCAAGCTGTGGTGAGAGATTTAGAACGAATACCAAAGCCGAAAGCCATCAGAATGCATTACATATAAGATGTTATTTTTGGTCTTGCTCAAACATATCAGGATACGATAAGGTCTTTCAGAAGTCTAGCCATCGGCCCGATGAGTATGACATATGCGGATATTGTGGCAGTGACTTTCCACGCTCCGGTACGGGTACTGGGAACACGACCTACGCTACAGATCAAGATTGGGACATACGCATAAGCCACTTGCAGGATATCCACAAATTTAAGGACTGTAACAGCAGTAGGAGGTTTTACCAAGAGGATCACTTTCGGCAGCATTTAAAATATAGCCATGCTATTATTCGTGGGAAGTGGATAGACACGTTAGTGGAATTATACTGTGAAGAGGGATGATGTTCAGTCAGCAGTAAGAGCCATTTTAGAGTGAGTGGCAAGGCTCAGAGGGTCCAGAAATGGTAACAGGAACGAAACCAGGCTGCCGCCCAGCCAAAGGGGTGAGTAGAGCTGATGCGGGCTGACGGGCGGCTAAGGAGGGTGGTGAATATCTGAACCGAAGTTTGACTAGCGAGCGGGGAGGGCATAAAGCTGGCAGTGCGAGGCAGGTCCTGTGTGGCCTGAGCTTCATCTCATAATAATAACTGCATGTTTGTTGATCCTACAAACTTATTTTCCAGACGCGTCTTGTTCGTTCTTTGTTTGCGGACTTGGTCAAATTCAACGATCAAAATGGACGAAGACTCAGACTTTATCCCTCAACTTACCATCACCGGCTCGAATGGGGAGCAAGTTCCTGTCATGTCTTTTCCGATGCCGCTGCCTGAGAGCGCACTCGTTCCGCCGTGGGAGTTCTTCCCCGCCGCGCCTGAGCCCGAGCCTGAGCCTGAGCCTGAGCCTGAGCCTGAGCCTGAGCCAGAACCAACTTTCGGTAAGTCTACCTTACTTTGTGTATGGAGTGAAACTGATATCTGAATATCTAGACTGGGCCAATGCAAGTTTTGAGGAACTCTAGGAATATGCTCGAGACGACCGTGCCACCGTCGAAGCTGAGGCAGAGCAAGTGGTTGAGAACCGTTTTTATTGTCACCTATCGACCAATCTTTTCTCCGAGGATAAGACTATGAGAGTACCCGCCGATGCATTCCGACCGCACTGTTGTCGCATTTGCGGCGAGATGAGCCCAGCGAGCCTCGAGCGCCATCTTGGGATATGGTTTGGGGGAAGGCAGACAGGGCAGGGGCATACACTCCTCTGTCCAGCAGCTCCTGTCTGTATAGCTCATCTACGGCTGCTTGATATATGGCTAACGAAATGATAGAATCTTCTCGAGGGCGCTGGGGTGGGCTGGGTTCCCAACCTGGATACAGATGAGGCCGAGATCGAAGAGGACGAAGACGAGGAAGAAGCAGAATCAGACGACAACGAAGATGGAGACGAAGAAGGAGACGAAGAGGCACAGTCTCCCATCTATTGGGACTTTCCTGAGGAGCAGGGCACAGTCTTCCATTATCTAACAAAATCAGATTCGAATTAAACAAAACTCCATCGCTGCAATCGACTCCTGCCCATACCATCCGAACTCTGCTTACTCACTTCGCAAAAGCGCATGTCTCCAAACTCATTGTATGGACGTGAGCTCACTCCTTCTCTTCCAAGACTCCAGTATCAGGAAAAACATTCGACCCTCTTTCCCCGCTCTAAACGAACCCAAAAACAAGCTTAAACATAATAGCCTCACGGACATCCCGGGAACACAAACAAAAAGTTCGCTCTAACCCCGCCTTCCTTCACTCAGGATGCGACGCTGCGCGGATCGTAGCCCAAGTGGGAAGGTGAGCAGAGCCAGAATAACACAACGCCAAGCAATGACGCAGCAAGCTGTCGGGGTGTCAGCCAGTAAGACAAAATATTTTGATCGTTCTATACTAACCTTTAGCTTATCTCATTTCTGGCACCCTGAATCTTGGACGACAGCTTGCTTATCGATTTCTCCGCATACTGCATGTTATTCTCAACTTCACATTCCTCTTTGAGATAGGTTCGATGCGGTGTAAGACCTAGCTTATCATGTTTTGTCCCCGCTTGTTGGATCGATGAATAGGCCAAGCCGGGTGTTCGTGAGATATTTGGAGGTATAAATACCTGCACAATGTCCAGAGATGAATGAGTCTTGTCACGGAACTTGAGGCGTCTTCTGGCTGTTTGTCATCATGTCTAGAACTCTAGCATCCGCCCTCCTCACCGCAGCATGCGTCTACGCCTGTCTGCCAGACAAAGACGAACTCGCTTCACTCCGCTCAAAGCGCAGTTCACGCTCCAACAGTGGTCTCACAAAGCGTGAAACAGTCCCCTTCCCGCCCATCCTGTCAGAAACTGAAACTCTTCTCGTCAACTCCTTCGACAACGCCTCCGTCTCCGACTGGTCGCTCTACTACTCCTCCGGCTACCGTCTCGCAGGCCACAACCGGAGCCAGGCAGAATGGACGCAGAGCAAATGGTCCGAGCACGGCTGGGAATCTTGGATTGAGGAGTATTGGATTACTTATACTGAGCCGACTGAGAGTACTTTGAAGCTTGAGAGGCCTGATGGGAGTGTGTTTGAGGTGCAGAGGTTGGAGGATCCTTTGGAGGGAGATGCGCAGACGAGAAATCCTGAGGAGAAGGTTGCTTTTCATGCGCTTGCGGGGAGTGGAAGGGTCAATGCTGAATATGTCTACGTTGGGTAAGTTTGAGAGTCTGGCTGGTGGGTGAGACTAACTTTGGTAGACGCGGTGCCAAGGCGGACTTTCAGAAGCTGAAGGATCTTGGTGTTGAACTCGGTGGAAAAATCGCCCTTGTTCAATATGGGGGTATGAACCGTGGTGTCAAGATCAAGAACGCTGAGGTAAATGACCCTGGTGAAAGATCAAAGCAATATTTGCTAATCTTGTGTAGGCAAACGGCATGATCGGCACGATCATCTACACCGATCCTCTCGAGGACGGTGAGATCACCGAAGAGAACGGCTACCTCCCGTACCCTGGTAAGTCAAAGCACTCTCACTTCAGTAAACTCATCTAACATCTCCCAGATGGCCCAGCTCGCCATCCCTCAGCCATCCAAAGAGGCAGCACGCGCTGGGGTTCCCTCTCCTTCGGTGACCCCTCGACAATCGGCTACGCCTCGCACAAAGACGCCCCCAGAGCAGACATTACTCCTTACGGTCCCACGACGCCCTCTATCCCCATCTCTCCACGCGACGGTCTCCAACTGCTGCACGCGTTGGATGGTCATGGTCTTTCCCCGGACCAAGTCAACCGCACCAACTACAAAGGCGCTTTCTCCAACGTCACATACTACAGTGGCCCAGCACCTGGTGCCAAGCTCAATCTCGTGAATATCATGGATAAGAGACTGGAGCCTGCGTGGGATGTGCTTGCTTCGATCAACGGAACTAACGAGGATGAGTATGTTATCATTGGAAATCATCGCGATGGCTGGACGGGCGGTGGTGCAGCTGATGCTGTTTCTGGTGGTTCGCTTCTCATTGAGATGGCCAAGGCTTTTGGAAAGTTGGTTGAGAAGGGGTGGAAGCCTCGTCGAACCATGTAAGTCACCCTGTCCCATCTTTCTCTGCAACGCTAACATTTGATAGCATCCTTGCTTCTTGGGACGCTGAGGAGTTTGGTCTCATGGGCAGCACAGAGTGGGTTGAAGATCATCTTCCTGAATTGCGCGAAAAGGTTGTCGCGTACATTAACCTCGACACAGCCGTCTCTGGTCCTCGTGCCGAGATCGTTGGGTCTGGTGAGATTCAGAAGATCGCTATCGAGACGATGAAGAAGGTCATCTATCCTGAGGGTTACGGCGCTGGACCCACACTCTATGACGCTTGGTACAATGCTACAGAGGGTGTTCTTCCTGCTATGGGTAGTGGAAGTGACTACGCAGCTTTCTACCACAACGGAATCAGCTCGGTAAGACTACCAGTACTTCTCATAGAGCATCTTACTAACAGCTTATAGCTCGACATTGCTGGAGGTCCAGGTCCCAAGGACCCCGTCTACGCTTACCACACCCTCTACGATACCCATGACTGGATGACCAACTACGCAGATCCAGGTTTCCATCTTCACAAAGCGATGGGTCAATACGTAACACTCCTAACCTACCACATCGCCGACGACCCTCTCATCCCCTGGGATATGACTCATGCCGGTTCCGCCCTCCGAGATATCTACGAAGATCTCGAAGATAAACTCGAAGAGCGTTTCTCCAACTACACCCTCGATCTCACCACTCTCTCCGACGCCGTGTCCGCATTCGAGACCGCAGGAAAGAGCATCGACAAACTCGCCAAACAAGCACTCGCTCTGAACGACACCGTTTTGTTGGCTGAAGTGAACACCAAGTTCAGAGAGTTCAGCCGAGGATTCGCTAGCGAGGGATTACTCCCGGGTAGATATTCTTTTTACAATGTTGTTAGTGCGCCCGGGTTGGAGAGTGGTTATGGAGCGGATGTTTTCCCGGCTGTGCAGGATAGTCTGGATCAGGGGAATGTGACGCAGGCTGAGGAGTGGGTTGAGAGGAGTGCGAAGGCTGTTTTGAGAGCTGCTGAGATTTTGAAGGTTGGCGAGTAAGCAGAGTCCTAGAGATACCGCCGAGCCGTGGACCCGTTCAATCGAATAGTCACACGGACTTCCGTTTCTTGGCATCTGATAGCCTTTCACAAGCACATCATATTGCGATCGTCCTATGAAGAGCCTTTCAAACCGCCCGCAATCCTCTGAAACTGTAGGGCTGGCCAATAAACCATCAATCGTATCCCCTAATTCTGGTGCCTGGAAACGTTCTCCTCGCTACAAACACAGCCCATGCAACAGCGGCCATCACAAGCGAATCAGCATCAGCGCCAGGGGCGGTCTTGTCCCTTTTTATATAAGTGCAGTGGACCCCAACCGTATTTCTGTCTGCAGGACTCAGGCGAGGCAACCTGTGCGAAAGAGCCAGGGAGAAGATGACTTGAAACTCTCCCTTTTCCTGTTTCTTATTATAATGCTGACGTCCTTCCCTTGTTTGTTCTCTGTCAGATTCTCTTTTACTGTCAGATTAATCATTTAGGCTCCCTCTTTGTATCATTTTTATTGCTTCAACCACACTCTTTTACCCCAAGTTTCTCGTCTTTCAATTTAATTGAAGCCTCGACAGTTTATTTTTGTCATTTGATTGTTTCGTCTCTTCTTTGCATGATATTCATCCTTGTAAGCGACACCCGTCAAATCTACCCGAAACCGATGGCGTCAAGCATTGACCGGACCCTTCAATTATGTCAACGCTTATGCCACTTCCACTGACCTCGAATGTTTCTAGAATTTATCTCCATAATTCACTATCGCCATGACAGATCACAGCAACCAGATCGGCGAAGCCGGTCTTCACCATCTTCCCTTCCGCACAAAGGAATCTCACCACAATGTCCCCAGGCGACTTGGAAAAAGAGTCCCCGAAAGTCTCAACTTTACTCGTCTTCGCTCACCAACCGAATCATCCATGAGCAGTATTTCTTCAGCGAATGTTCCTGATTCTGCGACTACTCACTCTCTTTCTACGCTGGCTAGTCCGATAAGTACGACGTATGCTGCTTCAATTCAAGAACAGTTTGCGGCGGCCAAGTTGGACGCCGAATCCAGGCCTGCGAGTCGGATATGTCATCGACATAATCCGAGTAACGGCACTTGTTCGACTTTTGTGAATGAGGATGATGATGCATTTGTTACCGGGTATCCGGAATTTGATATCAAGATTCGGGGGATGAATGAGAGGGCGCCTGTTGAGATTCGTCCTGCGAGGTAACCTTCTTTACTCCGACGTGTGATGTGATGCTGACTGTGTCAGTCCTGTCAACTCCTTGATCAAAGAGGAACGAGTTCTCACACCTACGGAATCTCATCATACGGATACAGACTTTGACGCCGATGATGAAGACTCTGAGGCTGTCACACCCGAAGACGCAAACTTAGTGCTCAACTACGCTCTACAAGTAATCTACGGCGTCGATCTAAACGACACATCAATTCCCCAATCCAAAGTCCACAGCCTAGTATCAAACTTTACAAAAGATATATCACAACATATCTGGCAATCTGCCTCCGACGGCCAATTATCCCACACAATGTCCATGTCCAGCTCGTCATCCACACCCTCCCAAGACGCTGACCGCCGAAACAAACGCAAGAAGGCGGGTAAACGTGAAGACGACGGCGATGAGTTTAGTGATGGTGAAGGCTCTGGTATTCTACCAGCGAAGCGTCCGAGACCTAATCCCAAGGATGATGAGAATTTGAGACTGAGCTGTCCTTTTCGGAAGAGGAATCCTCATCGGTTTAACGTGAGGGACCATCACAGTTGCGCGATGACTTACTTCCCCAAGTTTGCTGAACTGAGGTGAGTCGTAAATATCGCTTACCATCGACTTTGTTAACAACTTATGGCAGACAACACATCGTCAAGCAGCATAAACGCGATGATCCCTCAGCGTACGTCTGCGATCGCTGCAGTCGAGATTTCACTACCCGCAAAGAACTCCGTGACCATCAGCGTTTACCAAAAGAGTACATGTGCGATATCGCGGACGCAGATGCCGAGAGCGGGATTGATCCTCAAACTGCTACGAAGTTGCTTAGTAGGAAGCGAGCTAGTGGGACTTCACCTGAGGTCCAGTGGAGGGAGATTTGGAATATTGTCTTTCCGGATGACGATGATAGTGATGTGAGGCCTTATGGTGAGTGTAAACAATATTTCGTTGAAGACTATGGACTGACATTTCTAGAATACACACCTGTGATTGAACATTTCGAGATCTCAGCTAGATACAAAGAAGCATTCGAAACCCTCAAATCAGACCTTATGGACAAAATCTCCAACCCAGCAACGCTGGAAACGCTCTCAACAAAGTTCTACCAATGTTTCGTCGAAACACTAGACACATGCATCGCCAACGCACAAAACATGCCCTACACAAACCGAAGCAACAAAAAGAACGAAATAATACGATCGCAACCCCCTCAAACCCTCATCCAGCGCAAGAGCCGTGAGATCATGCCCCGTCCGGACTCTGGTGTGATACTAGACGATGGTTCGGAGAGCAGTAGTCTTGGTCATAGGGATAGTTTGAGGAGTAGGGATAGTTTAAGAACGGTAGGAAGGGGAAGTAGAGTTCCTGAGACGGTTGTTGAGATTGTTACGCCGACGACTGGGTTTGAGCCTTCTATGCTGGGACAGATGGATGTTGCCGACGTCGCGGCTTGGAATAATGGGGTGATGTATCAGCCGATGATGGGTGACCAGATGCCCATGGGGCAGCCGGATTATATGAGCTGGGGACAGATGTATCCTGGGTTTGATACGCTGGGTAATGGGTTCACGGGATTTAATGGACAGCAGTAATTTTCCGGGCTGGACCCGGTTGTATGAACAGTTATATTTAATGGATTGATGTTACGCTTGACTATGATATTAATGCTAGTCTCTATCATACTATTCATGCGATATTTTCTAAACAAGTTCATCACTCTAGTAGCAGGTTGTTGACAAGAGAAGTATTCTATGAAGCTCAGGAAGTGAAAATACACAAGTCTAAAGTGCTAGTCTAAGCTAGCATAAGATAACGAAAGTATTTCGTCTCTTATGCTTTGAAGTGAACAAAACATCGATCTCTTAGAGTAGGTATCCAAGGATCCATATATACAGAGAATTACACCCTCCATCAACCCTTCTAATATTCCGGAACAGTCTCAACCTACAAACCCATTAGCCCAAGATCATAAACGCAACCATAAAAGCAGCAAGCCCCATCACTCCAAACCTCTCCTTCCCCGAAGCCCCATTCGTCACTCCTTCTCCCGACTTCTTCTCCGCCGGTTCACGTACCTTAGTTAAAGTGATGTTAAAAGCAGGACTCTTAACAGTCTTAACACCATCCTCACCATCCATAAAGACAAAAAGGTCCAGAGGAAGGTAGTTGTACACCATACGATCCTGCTGGAACCAAGTCTGGCAAGTTCCATCCTTGAAGAAAATCTCCTTCTCGGATTCAGTGTTGTTCGCGGGGGGAGTCTTGTCGAACACAGCGCGCCAAGCCATCTGACCCTTCGTCTCCAAATTGGAAGGATAAACTCTTGCGTCAACGTAAGCAGTCTTAGTCGAAGCGCCAGACTCCAAAGCGTTGAAGTTGTAGGAACCGATGTGGTTGAGAACATCAAAGCCGCGCATCTGCCAGCTCTTGATCATCATGCCAGGACCGAGATCTTGCGTAAAGGAAATGCTCGAGTTGGTCTCCTTGTCCTCAAAGGTTCCGCCGTAGGTATCGGCTGCGTCTAATTTACCGACTATCTCAATAGGAGGCACGAGGGTTTTGATGACGGCGGTGAGGATCTGGGCGGTTACGTAGGGGTCCTTGGTGGCTTCGCGACCACCGGTCATGATGGAGATGACGATGTCGTAGTCGGGAATCAGGACAGTTTGAGAGTGATAGAGACCGAGATCTCCCGACTTTGAGTACACGTCCACAATTCTACCATCCCATGTAATGTTGTCGCCTCGGAGGATCTCCCAGGGTCCGCCGACTTGGTATCCCCAAGACGCGGTGTTGGCTTCGGGCTTCATCCACTTGCGAGTCTCGACAGGAGACAGGAACTTGTTTGCGAGGATTCCGTCGGCCAATAGAAGCATATCAGAGACAGAAGAGAAAATACCACCAGCCCTAAAAATGTCAGTCAAAATCGCAATTTCAATATCAGGATACTCACGAGCCAAACACGCCAAGCGTAGAGTTCCAAGTAGATTCCGTCTCAGGAATAAACAGATCCTCCTGAGGAGGAGTCTTGTCGACATAAGTGTGGTTCATGCCGACGACATCGAGGATATCCCGCTTGATGATGTCTTCATAGGGCATGTCCTCGACGGCCTCGAGGACAAGACCGAGAAGAGCATGGCCGACGTTGGAGTAGACGGGGTTGGTGAAGGGGCTGTAGACAGGAGGTCGAAGGTTGACCTGCTCAAGAAGATCGTCACTGGTACAGGGAATTGTACCTGGGAGACCGGAGCAGTTGGGTCCTTTGCCCTTGGGGATCTTGGGAAGACCCAATGGCGCCCAAGATTCAGAGCCAACAATGCCGAGATCCTGAGCCACTATGACAAGTTAGAATCAATCATGACATGATTGAAAGAAAACTTACTATCAACACCGACACCAGAAAGGTGACTGGCAAGCGATCCAACGGTAACATCCTCCCACTTCATGCTCAGAATTTCATCATTCCCAGCGGTCTCGTTCAGCTTGGGAAGATACTTCAACACCGAAGCATTGAGATCAATCTTGTCATTAACTCTCGCCGCCAGTGCCGTAAAAAGCTTAGAACCAGAAGCAATTCGAAAGATAGTATCCTGATCAATCTCATCCGTGCCCAGCCCTGGGTTCGGTGGTGTAAAGCTGTACGTAAACAGAGCGTCATCCTCATGAATCGACTTGACAGCGATGGATACACCAGAAGTGTTGAAATTAGAAGCAATTTTTGCGTCGAGGGTTTTTTTGAGAGCTTTGTTGGCGGTCCTGATGTAGGGACTTGAGCCGGGGGATTGAGGCGCTGGGTACACGGGGCCGAGAGGAGGGCACGCTTTGCCGTCGACGAGAGTCAAGGCGCCTGCAGCTACAGCTGCGAATTGAATGATGGAAGGCATCGATAGAGAATGCGATGTATATGTATAGAGATGGTGATTGTAAAGAGAGTGGTGTGTAGATCAGATCAAACTACCACGTTGGGAACTTGGATTATATACACAACACCAACAGCTCGAAGGAATAACAATAGAACTGCCTATCACTAACACGGCCAAATAGCCCAACAAGTGTCATTTCATGTCCATCCTAGTTTGTTCATCCATCGTGCCATTTCGTCTCACTCAGCCTCTCCGCTTCAACAATATTGAATCCTGCAAACACCACGCGAGATGGGGTAACAGAAAAGATGTTCACTAGAGCTTAGGGTGTCAAAATACATTAAGCTAATTAATGGTACGAAAATGGTCAGACTATTTTGTATCCCGCGGCCGATTCTTCTGACACCTTGTAGATCTTGGCATGATGCAAAAGCGGCTGCAATCTCGGACACTTGAAATGCGAGAATTGAGCCAAGGATCCAGCTTTGGTTTCCGAGCTTGAGTCCGAGCTGGCCAATTAGACGGTTTTGCTGGATCGTGGTAGGTGGATAATAGAAGATGTCAGAAAAGGATGGCCCGCATGACCTCTTAAAGTGTGTGATTTATTTTGGCTCACGGAACATTTCTGCCGCGGGGTTCCATTGATGGATTTAGTGATGGAACGTTGTTAGGGTGCTGTAAGGCTGAGCGGCGCGGGGAGCGGCCGCGCGGGTCTTTGACTTTTTTTTGGCGGCGGGCGCTTAACTGCTTGATAGCCTGATTGTATGACGAAATATTGATGCTTGGAGTCTTTGAGGTTGGGATATAGACTGATTGATAATTGCCTACCCGTTCGCTCGGTGGGATAGGGGACCGTCTGCAGAGGAGAGCTTCCCTGTGGTTGACAGCTCAGATTGTCTCAGTGGATGCATTCTCTTTCCCATTATCCCACTCGGACTGTATGTAAATATCTTATCAATCAGCCTGTATCTACACCAAACACTCCAACTCATAAAAGGACCACTATCACGATAAAAACAGCTTCATCACTGTAACCTCGTAAATCATTCCCTCATACATCGTCACAATGGCCCCCAAGTTGCGCATCCTCCATTCTCACTGCGCCACGATCCTACAATACAGGGGTTTCACTTAGCCGTTGCACTGCCGTGGGGCTGTTTAGCGAGGATCCCCTCGCCTATCTTTATCCCTACGGCATGGATAAAACTACACATCGCCCACTAGCATCACCATCCTTCCCTCATTTCTCCAGCTCGGACTCTTTACCTCGGACTTTTTACATCTTCTTCAGCCTCAAGTCAGCCCTAGAATACACTAAAGCTCGTACCTTGCAGAAAACATGAACTTGGTTCCGCCTCAGTCACCGCCCAAACAATCGGGTCGGAAGGGAAGTAAAAAGGTTCGCACTGGTTGTATTACCTGCAAGTGAGTTACTCCGCTTCTTGTACCTGTCATGTACTAACCATGACTTTCTAGAATTCGCAAGGTCAAATGCGATGGTACAGACATAACTTCTCTTCAGTTAATCTCCAACTAACAATTTGTAGAAGCCAAACCATTCTGTCTACGATGCATAAAAACAGGCCGTCAATGCGACGGCTACCGTCCATCCCCAAACTCCTCCCCAGAACCACTATCCCTGAGTCCAGCACCAGGCTTCGACTCCCACCAAGAAGTCCACGCCTTCGACCACTACCGCCTACGCACCGCCAAAGTCCTCTCCGGTGTCATCGACGCCAGTTTCTGGGGCGGCGTAGTTCTTAAAATGAGCGCTACAGAACCTGCTGTTCGTCATGCCATTCTTGCGATTAGCAGTCTTCATGAAGCTGTTGAGAACAGAACAAAGGGACTTGATACCCGCTTTGCGTTTCGAGAATATGGAAATGCGATTACCTCACTACGAAATTGGGGGGATCGGAATGAACCTTCCCTTGTCCCGTTGCTTGTTTGTGTGTTGTTTATTTGTGTTGAGTTTCTTATTGATCGGGATACCGCTGCGCAGATGCACATCTGCCAAGGACGTCAGATTCTCTCAACATTGGGTAATGGACGATCACCTGCCATGGAAACGATCAAGCATGTTCTCGTACCCATTTACGCACGCTTGAGTTTGTCAAGTTTTCTGTTCGGCAGTCGTCCTGCGCCTATTCCGGCACATTTACGAAGCTGGACTGACATGCCCGTCATGTTCAGCAGTATTGAAGAAGCGCGATATGCGTTGTATCTATTACAAGACGATACACTGCAGTTCGCTTTTGCTGCGAGAAGTATTATTTTCGACCCAGAGGCCGATCCTCAACAAATCGTTCATTTTCAACATGAACAACAGCGCCTCTTGTCGCAATTGACTCGGTGGCACGCTGCATTTACAGTCGTAACAGCAATGACGCCCCAATCACCCGCCCTCGAAAGCGCCCTCAACGTTCTCAGAATCTACCATCAATCCACGCTCATCTACATCTCCACCGCTCTGGACACAAGCGAAATGGGCTACGACAGCTATACGTCCAACAGCGCGACGATAATCTCTCTAGCATCCACCATCATCGGGTCAGGCTCAAACTCCAAACTCGAGGCATTCAGTTTCGAAACAGAGATCATACCGCCTGTTTACTGGGTCGCCATCAAATGTCGCCATCCTTTACTTCGAAGAGCAGCGCTGAATCTTTTGACGAGAGATCAAATGAAGAATCGCAGGGAGAATTTATGGCATGCGCGCGAAACATCCATCATCGCAGCACGCAGCATCGAAATAGAAGAGTCAGACTACGACACACCAGATCGAAACACCTCCAGTCCACGAAGTATACCATCTTCCAGCTCGCTATCCTTCGACTCCGAAGAAATCTACGAATACCTCGTCAGCAAAGACATAAAGATAAAAGTCCCCACCACAAAACCTCCTTCCCTACCCGCACCACCACCATCATTCACAGACCCCACGCCCGAAGAGTTCATATCCGGATCACCGTACAGTCTAGGATCATCGCCAGAACCCACGACGCCAGATGGTGTACCGCAGCTTGATGTAACAGCGCTTAAGACGAGTGGGTTGGAGCCGCCGTTTAATATTCCGAATGAGAGAAGGATTAAGAATGCGGTTTTTGGACCGGCGGAGATGGATGGGATTTTGGTTACTTTCTTTAGGGATCCGGAGCCTGGGGAGATGAAGTGGAAGGTTACGAGGGAGTTTTTGAGGTTTGGGAATGGATATGATGTACGATGATGATATACCCAGGTGTTTTGATAGTTTTAGCTATTGTTGTTTATTGAAGCTTGTCATTTGGAGACTGTGTATTGCTGCTTAATTGAATTGTGATCCGACATCAGGACACAGCTGTGATGGGAATGATTGACCTTTATGAGCAATGACCATAAAGACAAGAAACCTTGATGCTACAAAAGAATACTTGCAAACTTATTTCATGCGCCTAAGTCAGAAGTCAATCGCGTCCAAGATGCGACTTGTTGAACATCCTTCACTGGTGGTCTACCCTGCACCAATGCCTCATTTTGAAGCAATGACACGACTTCAATCCTGGCACCACGAATAAACAGCTGCGGAAATCGATACTTGCTCATTCTCCAGTTTTCAATTGTAAAAGTCTATTGAAATATGTGTCAGCATGTACCGGAGTGTCGCTCATGGTATGTTTGAAGATTTCCGCGACCAGTAGGTCACATCATATCCAGAACCTTTTGACACTCTACTCCATCAGGACCATCACGACCTGCATTGGACTCAATGTCAATAGCAAACATGACCGATTGAGTCAATCATGCGTCAATTAATTCGAAGGGTATCATTATCATTACTAGAAACTACTCAAGTCCTCCTCACCCTCTAGCAGCCTCCGCCACAAGTTTTCTCCTCTTATTCCTCTCATCCTGCTCCGCCAAAACCTTCGCCGTCAAACTCGCCGCAAAAGAATTATTAATCCCACTAATTCTCGCATCCTCGCTCTTCTTTGTATCCTTAGCAGCCTTCTCCTCTTCTTTCACATCATCACCCTTGCGCTTCTTCTTCTTCTCCGTCTTATCCTTCTTCAACGTATGCGTCAATCCTTCACCCTTGAGTTTCTCAATCCTCTTCTCCAATCGCTCCACATCTTCTTTTGACGCCGCAAGTAGTGCAATGATGTTCTCTTGCTCAAATTCCGTTCCGCATTCGGGACAGGTCTTTTCTTGAATCTCCTTCATTGCGACATCCGCAAAGACATGACCGCAAGGAACGAGGTACACAGATTTGACAGAGGGGCCTAGCTCTTTCATGGAAATAGGACACACAAGTTTATCGCCGTTCTTGGAAACCTTGAGCTTTGCCACATCGCGTAGTGACTTGATACCCAGACTCGCAGGTGTGACATCGACGGGTTCGTCGGAGGGCATGAGGCCGTTGAGAATGGCTTCGTAGTTGTATAGGCGCCCGCGCCAGTCGGAGACAAGAGTATCGATATCGAGAGGTTCGCCGCTGAGTGCGCAGTGTGACCATGCATGGGCGAGGGCTTCGAGGGTTGTGGCTTTTAGTTCGGATGTTGTTTTGGCGCGCGCGGCATTCTTGACGAGCTCGTGACGCTTGGGGATGGAGCCTCCGTCGTTACCCATGTTGATCGCTGGGTCGTATTTTGTAACAATGTAGTGTAAGTATCAGTGAAGAGGTGTGTTCGCAATCGGAGGTGATGCACGTATCACAGCGAAAGGGTGGGATGATCGTAAAGGTGGATAAGTTAGGAATGTCTACCAGGAAGGCGATTCCTAAATCAAATGAAGAAAGCTTATCGATAAGACCCGAGGAACAACGGTCAAGCATAAAGTAGCAGGTCCGTGCGTAAACTTTCACCAACTGTGACACCACGCCGTCGTTGCTAGCTCTTGCTACCAATCAGCACTGTGCATCTACTTGTACACGCTCCACCAATTCCCAAACATCCACCTCCGCCTGATCCAAGCTCATCAACCTTCAACTTCGACCTCCCCCCCGGTGCTATGCGCCTTTCTTAATATCCTCTTTCGGTGGCGCCTAGTTGGAGGCGTTATTTATAACACCCGATTGCCCTATAGTTGCAGTTCTTACGAAATATTCACGTCCGACACGCGCGCCGACCTCGAAGCTCCCCACACTCTCTTGACGACTCTGCCCCCGGGCTTTCCATAATCAAGTACATGCGCCCTTGATCCTATCCATCTCAGTGCCATGGCACAAGCACAGCAAGTCGCTCTCGAGCGACTGGAGCAAGTCACCCGCGGCCTCAAGTCAAGGTATATTTCGTCATAGTAACCTGCACAAAACAAACCTAATATCCCCGCAGGATTAGCGACGACGTGCGAAAACGATCCGCCGTACAGCTTCGCGAGCTTGTGACGGTCTGCCATCGAGATCTTTCCCCCGAACTATTCCAGTCTTTTTACAATGCCGTCAACAATAAGATCACACAGCTCATCACACACGGGAGCGACTCGTCCGAACGTCTCGGCGGCATCTACGCCCTCGATGCGCTCATCGACTTTGAAGGCGTCGACGTAGCAGTCAAATACACGCGTTTCACACAAAACCTCAAAACGATTCTTCGAGGAAAGGACATTAATCCTATGCAACCGGCCGCCATCGCGTTAGGAAAGCTATGTCGACCAGGCGGATCCATGATATCAGAAGTAGTAGACTCGGAAGTCAACACAGCGCTCGAATGGCTCCAGAACGACCGCGTGGAGGAGCGACGATATAGTGCCGTGCTCGTCCTGCGAGAACTGGCTCGCAGCGCTCCGACGTTGATGTATCAGTACATCCCTACAATCTTCGACTGGATCTGGATTGGACTTAGAGACTCCAGACAGCTTATCCGGGCGACGTCAGCAGAAACAGTTAGCGCCTGTTTCCGAATCCTCCGCGAACGAGATCAAGAGATGAAGCAGCGATGGATGAGCAATATTTACAACGAGGCGAAGCAGGGTCTCAAGGTCAACACTGTTGAATCGATTCATGGTTCGTTACTTGTGTTGAAGGAGCTTCTTGAGCAAGGTGCTATGTACATGCAGGAGCATTATCAGCAGGCGTGTGAGATTGTGTTCAAGCACAAGGATCATAGGGACCCAACTATTCGAAAGACTGTGGTTCTGTTGATTCCTGACTTGGCCAGTTACTCTCCTGCAGACTTTGCGCATACATGGCTGCACAAGTTTATGGTCTATTTGTCGGGTATGTTGAAGAAGGACAAGGAGAGGAATGATGCTTTCTTGGCGATCGGTAATATTGCCAACTCTGTCAAGAGCGCCATCGCTCCATATCTCGATGGTGTTTTGATCTACGTCCGGGAAGGTCTCAGTGTTCAATCACGAAAGAGAGGCTCAGTCGATCCAGTATTCGACTGTATCAGTCGTCTTGCTGTGGCAGTCGGTCAAACTCTCAGCAAATACATGGAGGCACTCCTGGATCCCATCTTCGCATGCGATCTTACTCCCAAACTCACACAAGCTCTCGTCGACATGGCCTTTTACATCCCCCCGGTCAAACCCACAATCCAAGAACGATTACTCGACATGCTCAGTATAGTCCTCTGCGGCGAACCCTTCAAACCCCTAGGAGCACCCCATCCCAATACGCTCACCTCTGTTCCAATTATTCCCAAAGACGCGAAAGATCCCCTGGCTTATGAGCACCGAAGAGCCGAAGTCAAGCTCGCCCTCAACACCCTCGGCAGCTTCGACTTCTCAGGCCATGTTCTGAACGAGTTTGTCCGCGATGTCGCAATCAAGTACGTCGAAGACGAAGATCCAGAAATCCGAGAAGCAGCAGCGCTTACATGCTGTCAAC
Source organism: Fusarium coffeatum (assembly GCF_003316985.1). Taxonomy (NCBI): domain Eukaryota; kingdom Fungi; phylum Ascomycota; class Sordariomycetes; order Hypocreales; family Nectriaceae; genus Fusarium; species Fusarium coffeatum. The sequence continues at coordinate 113,260 of NW_022157912.1, read as the reverse complement.
TCTACGTCCGAGATCCAATCGTCAATCAGACCAGTTATCACGCACTCCAGGTAGTCGGCGACGTTATAGAGAAACTTCTCACTGTCGGAGTCTCAGATCCTGAACCTAACATCCGACGGACAGTTCTGGCAGCTTTGGACGAGAGATTCGATCGACACTTGGCCAAGGCCGAGAATATTCGTATCCTGTTCTTTGCTTTGAACGATGAGGTGTTCTCCATCCGAGAAGTCGCGATCGCTATTGTTGGCCGTTTGGCTAGGTACAATCCGGCTTATGTTATTCCTTCGCTGCGAAAGACTCTCATCCAGATGCTCACCGAACTTGAGTTCTCCGATGTTGCCCGTAACAAGGAGGAGAGCGCCAAGCTGTTGAGTCTTCTCGTTCAGAATGCCCAGTCTCTTATCAAGCCATATGTCGAGCCCATGATATCTGTCCTTCTACCCAAAGCAAAGGACAGCAACCCCTCAGTGGCTGCCACGATCCTCAAGGCTATTGGTGAGCTTGCGACTGTTGGTGGTGAGGATATGATGCCGTACAAGGATCGACTGATGCCACTCATTCTCGATGCGCTTCAAGATCAGAGTTCAAATGCGAAGAGAGAAGCTGCTCTTCATGCACTGGGACAACTTGCGAGTAACTCTGGATATGTCATTCAACCCTATATCGAGTATCCGCAGTTGCTCGAGATCTTGCAGAGCATCATTAGGACAGAGGGACAGCGGGTTCCCTTGAGACAGGAGACTATTAAGCTGATGGGTATCCTGGGTGCTCTTGACCCTTACAAGCATCAGGTGAGTAGCCATATGGGATTATTGGACAACAACTGACAGAAACAGGCTGAGGAACGAACTCCCGATTCACGACCTGGCGAAGCTACTCAAATGACCGACATTTCTCTCATGATGACCGGACTGACACCATCCAACAAGGAATACTTCCCTACCGTCGTCATCAACGCTCTCCTTCAAATCCTCAAGGATTCGTCCCTTGTCCAACACCACGCAGCCGTAATTGAAGCGATCATGAACATCTTCCGCACCCTAGGCTTGGAGTGTGTGTCATTCCTCGATCGCATCATCCCAGCTTTCCTCCAGGTCATTCGATCAGCCACCTCCACCAGACTCGAGTCATACTTCAACCAACTAGCAACTCTCGTCAGCATTGTTCGTCAACACATCCGAAACTACCTCCCCTCCATCGTCGAGATCCTCCAAGAATACTGGCATACCTCTCCGTCGCTACAGACTACTATTCTGTCTCTCGTTGAGGCCATTTCCAGGTCGCTTGAGGGAGAATTCAAGATCTACCTCGCTGGACTCTTACCTCTGATGCTCGGAGTCTTGGACAAGGACACTTCTGCCAAGCGTACACCTTCCGAAAGAGTTATGCACGCTTTCTTGGTGTTTGGCGCCAGCGCAGAAGAGTACATGCATCTTATCATTCCGGTCATTGTTCGCACGTTTGAGAAGCAGGGACAGCCTACATTTATTAGAAAGCAGGCTATCGATACTATTGGCAAAATTTCTCGACAGGTCAATTTGAATGACTATGCGGCCAAGATCATTCACCCTCTTACTCGTGTGTTGGATATGGGCGAGCCTTTGCTACGTACTGCTGCTTTGGACACGCTCTGTGCTCTCATCCAGCAATTGGGCAAAGATTATCTGCACTTTATGGGTACTGTCAACAAGACCATCAACCAACACCAAATCCAGCACTCCAATTACGAACTTCTTGTCAGCAAGCTTCAAAAGGGAGAGGTCTTACCACAGGACTTGAGCTCGGGGGCTGGTTTCGGTGATGGCGCCGACGAGCCTGCGTTTGCGGACCAAGGCACTAAGAAGCTGGAGATGAATGCCATCCACCTCAAGGCCGCCTGGGATACAAAGGGCAAGTCGACAAAGGAAGATTGGCAAGAGTGGCTGCGACGCTTCAGTACAACACTTCTCACAGAATCACCCAATCATGCCCTTCGAGCTTGTGCCAGTCTGGCAAGCGTATACCTCCCACTCGCTCGAGAACTCTTCAACTCGGCGTTCGTGTCTTGTTGGAGCGAGCTCTACGAGCAGTTCCAAGATGAACTCATCCAGAACATCGAGAGCGCGATAAAATCGGAAAACGTCCCTCCCGACCTGTTGGGTCTTCTACTCAACCTCGCCGAGTTCATGGAGCACGACGACAAGGCTTTGCCAATTGACATCAGAGTTCTCGGTAGGGAGGCTGCTCGCTGTCACGCATACGCAAAGGCCTTGCACTACAAGGAACTCGAGTTCCTTCAAGATCAGAGCAGTGGTGCCGTGGAAGCTCTGATCGTTATCAACAATCAGCTCCAACAGTCTGATGCTGCCATTGGTATTCTCCGCAAAGCTCAACTCTACAAGGAGGGGATTCAGCTGAGAGAAACCTGGTTTGAGAAGCTTGAGCGCTGGGAGGAGGCGCTTGCGTTCTATAACAAGCGTGAGGAGGAGGTACCTGAGGATCAAGCTATACCTGTTGATATCGTCATGGGTAAGATGCGTTGTTTGCATGCGCTGGGAGAGTGGGAGGCTTTGGCTTCTTTGACGGGAAGCACATGGGCCAACTCTACGCCCGAGGTTCAGAGGATGATCGCGCCTCTTGCAACGGCTGCTGCTTGGGGTCTCAACAAGTGGGATTCCATGGACAATTACCTCTCATCACTCAAGAGGTACTCACCCGATCGTTCATTCTTTGGAGCCATTCTAGCCCTCCACCGCAACCAGTTCCGCGAAGCGATCGCTTGTGTCACGCAAGCACGTGAAGGTCTGGACACCGAATTGAGTGCATTGGTCAGCGAGTCATACAACCGAGCATACCAAGTCGTCGTCCGAGTTCAGATGCTCGCAGAGTTGGAAGAGCTCATCGTCTACAAGCAATGCGACGAGAAGAAGCAAGCCATCATGCGACGAACCTGGGAGACACGACTTAAGGGCTGTCAAAGGAACGTCGAGGTTTGGCAGCGCATGCTCAGGTTACGTGCTATAGTGATTGCGCCTACTGAGAACATGCACATGTGGATCAAGTTTGCCAACCTTTGTCGCAAGTCTGGACGAATGGGCTTGGCGGAGAAGTCACTCAAGCAACTCATCGGAACCGACGCTCCTTTGGAGTCTATGATACCCTACTGGAACGATCAGCGACAGCCTGGTCCTGGTCCCAGGAGTGCGCCTGCGGCACAGGTTATTTACGCTGTGCTCAAGTACCAGTGGGAGCTTGGACAACAGTCTGCGCAGAAGACCAAGATTCCTGAAAAGACACTTTACTGTCTTCGCAAGTTTACAAATGATGCTGCGCATAGACTGGACGTTGCTCGAGCGCACCTCAACGCTCAGGCTGGAAGTGAAGTCAACATCACAAACGACTACGGGTTCCAGAACCCTATGGACCCTGCTGTCATGAGCCCTCAGACTCAACGAGCGTTGTATGACCAGACCGTCCTACTGGCGAAGTGCTACTTGAGACAGGGAGAGTGGTTGATCGCACTCAACAAGGATGACTGGCAGTACACCCAGGTTCAAGATATCCTTACCTCATACTCACAGGCGACCAAGTACAACCCTCGCTGGTACAAGGCCTGGCACGCCTGGGCGCTGGCCAACTTCGAGATCGTCCAGACTCTCACAGCCCAGAACGAAGGACATCTGTCGAGGGCGGACCAAGCGATGGTGGTTGACCATGTTGTTCCCGCCGTCAAGGGTTTCTTCAAGTCCATCGCTCTCTCAGAGGGAAGTTCACTACAAGATACTCTCCGTCTGCTAACCCTCTGGTTCACCCACGGCGGAAGCGCAGACGTCAACACAGCCGTGACAGAAGGCTTTGCCAACGTCAGCGTCGATACATGGCTAGAGGTCATTCCCCAATTAATCGCCCGAATCAACCAGCCTAACAAGCGCGTTCAACAGTCGGTGCATAACTTGCTTGCCGATGTCGGACGTGCTCATCCTCAGGCTCTGGTCTATCCTCTCACCGTCGCAATGAAGTCCTGGCAAAACACAAGGCGATCTCGTTCCGCAGCTCAAATTATGGATAGTATGCGACAACACAGCGCCAATCTAGTCGCTCAAGCAGACACCGTCAGTCACGAACTCATTCGCGTGGCTGTCTTGTGGCATGAGCTTTGGCATGAAGGTCTGGAAGAAGCTTCACGGTTGTACTTTGGTGATCATAACATTGAAGGCATGTTTGCTACGCTGGAGCCTCTGCACGAGCTTCTTGAGCGCGGTCCTGAGACTCTTCGTGAAATCTCCTTTGCGCAGGCTTTTGGTCGTGATCTCAAGGAGGCGCAAGATTGGTGTCGCCAGTACGAGACGAGTCAAGACGTCAATGACCTCAACCAGGCTTGGGATTTGTACTACCAGGTCTTCCGCAGAATTAGCAGACAGCTGCCACAGGTCACCACGCTGGAGTTGACGTACTGCTCGCCCAAGCTTCTCAACGCAAAGGACCTCGATCTCGCTGTTCCAGGAACGTACAAGAGTGGACAGCCAATTGTGCAGATCATGTCTTTCGACACGACGTTTAGCGTTATCAACTCTAAGCAGCGCCCGCGAAAGCTCAACGTCAACGGTAGCGATGGAAAGTCCTACTCCTTCCTTCTCAAGGGTCACGAAGATATTCGTCAGGACGAACGTGTTATGCAACTTTTCGGTCTCTGCAATACTCTGCTCGCGCACGACTCGGAATGTTTCAAGCGTCATCTCAATATCCAGCGCTACCCAGCTATTCCCTTGTCGCAGAACAGCGGTCTTCTTGGATGGGTGCCCAACAGTGACACCCTCCACGTTCTCATTAGAGAATATCGTGAGAGTCGCAAGATTCTGCTTAATATTGAGCATCGCATCATGCTTCAGATGGCGCCTGACTACGACAACCTCACCTTGATGCAGAAAGTCGAGGTGTTTGGTTATGCGTTGGATAACACCACCGGACAAGATCTCTACCGCGTTCTGTGGCTCAAGTCAAAGTCTTCAGAGGCTTGGCTTGAACGACGAACGAATTACACGAGATCTCTCGGTGTTATGTCCATGGTCGGCTACATTCTGGGTCTGGGTGATCGTCACCCGTCTAACCTCATGCTTGACCGCGTCACTGGAAAGATCATCCATATCGATTTCGGTGATTGTTTCGAGGTTGCCATGAAGCGAGAGAAATACCCTGAACGGGTACCTTTCCGATTGACGCGCATGTTGACGTATGCTATGGAAGTCAGCAACATTGAGGGTTCTTTCAGAATTACTTGTGAGAACGTGATGAGAGTGCTCCGAGACAACAAGGAAAGCGTCATGGCTGTTCTCGAAGCCGTAAGTCCCCTCCCCCCTTCACTTTGATCATCGATCACTAACAATTTCAGTTCATCCACGACCCTCTCCTGACATGGCGTCTAACCAGCGCCCCATCCCCCGCCGGTCCCAACTTCCGCAATGACCGCGACACAGCGATGCCCGTCCCCGGCGGTGTTCGGGCTCGTCGTCAAAGCATTCTCGACAGCGACGTAGCACCCAGCGAACTCCTCAACGCCCCCGAACCATCCATCCAAACACGCGCCCGCGCCCGCACAAACTCTTCCGCTGGTGTTCCAGAAACCAACGGCGCACCCGAAGTAGAATCCCAAAACGCCCGCGCAGTTGAGGTGTTGGATCGCGTGCAGCAGAAACTTACGGGTAGGGATTTCAAGAATAATGAGGAGTTGGATGTGATTAATCAGGTGAATAAGTTGATTATGGAGGCTACCAAGTTGGAGAATTTGTGTCAGCACTATATCGGATGGTGCAGCTTCTGGTAGAGAATGAGGGATTGGGGCAGAGGGTTGAGTTGTGTTGTACATTGGAGTTTCGGGGGTTTGTTTGGGTTCAAGTTGTATGATATCACGTTGGCCTTGGACGTGCTGTACATAGCATATTTGTTGAGCTTATGTTTGTATGAGGCGGACGATAAACCTTTAACAGTATCTTTTTATTGCTTTGGTTCATTTATTGTGGTTGCGACAAGCAATTGCACATGCATAATGATGAGTTTGGCCATCCTAGAGCTGACGGTGCCAAGATAAAGTGATCCAACTGCAGGACTTAAGCTCGCATTAAATGTCCAGATTATTTCGTCTCCTGTACTTTTACCGGTCAATTCATCTAGACTTCGACAACATGGACAGCGATTCGACCATTCTAAGCGAAGCCATTCAGATGTTGCAAAGCAACATCACCATACCATCCGGATCATTCAAAATCAAGTCGCATGTTGTTCAATTTGACAGCGCATCCACATTGCAGTATCTGTAGTTTCAATTTACAAAAGTTCGGTGAAGATAAGGTCAAGATGAAACAGGGCAGATCACCTCCATTTTCCTGATTTTGTTTGACGGTCCAGGTACAAGGATCAAGGTGACGGATCATGACGTTTACTGGGGATGCCGAGTCAGTACTGACGTCCACTGATTGCAGATCTCCAACCCGACATCTGTAGGTAGCTGTCCTGTATAAATAGACTGTCATGTGTAATAAAAAAAGCAAAATGCAGGTGCAAATTGGGCATCAGGGAAATAATGAAGCCTGTCAATGCAGGCCAAGACGCAGCTGGGAATTGTTATCAAGGCACAGATTGGGCTGGCAGCATGAATGAATTGACCACGATCCAATCTCACCCCAAAAAAAAAGTTCCGCACCAAAGAGTTTAGCAGCTTACTTTTTAACTCCATAGCTTACGACGCTTTAACTGCCCCAGCTCCATTCAATGCAAAGGATCTTTTGACTGCCCGGGCAGTCAGTTCAGGCTCGGCCCACCTGAAAATCTATCCTCAGTCATCAATCCATCTTTAATCCCTCGAGAACATTGACATCCAAGGTACTGTACCTGTCATTATCTTTCATGCTGTCAATAGCCTCGCGCTACCCCGCTATCTAACGTCCATCGGATTCAGCGTCTGCTTTTACCCGCCCGCCTGGCTCACGGGCTCCAGTATCCGAGGCCAAGTGAGGTCCAGACCTCTAAAAGTTAGCAGGGGACCAGGCCGTTACAGCACATGAGGCAGGTACTTGCTTCAGTGCTCCACTCCACTAAAGTGTCAGAATAGAACACCCTGTACTCCCCTCTAAAGTGATCGGATTATTTGGTCTATGATACCCTGTCTCCCCCAACCTCCAGCGATTGCTTCAGGTTCCTTTCCCCAATCATCAACAAAAACAAAAACATCCGTTGTCGCTCTCAACTGTCATCATCAAATCTTACTCAACTTGGCCAACGCATTATCGAGTTCCAGGGCCCTCGTCTAAGCGAATCGACTAGATAGTGTCCCCCGTTTCTGACTCTGGCCCCTCCCCCGTCCCATTCCCTAAACAACTCCACTTTAATCCGTTGCTATCGCGGGACATCCGGTACCTCCCTTCTACCTTCCCATTCAATCCATCTTGACCAGTACATACCTCCTCCCAACCAAACGTCCATATCGCGCAACAAACAAAACACAGCTTATCACAATCAACATCTTCTATCGATACCGTTGAATCGTCCCTCGGCTAGACATCAGCCAAGTGCGCGATCGCGCCACAGCTGATATCGCCATCATGGGGAACTCTAATACGAAAGAGTCCCGCGAGGGCGATGCTTCTCGCCGTTATTCACAACAACAACCCGTCGATCCTTCCATCCGCGATCATCTCCAACGACAAGATAACTCCAACAATAGATCAAGTCGTCGTATTAGTAGAGCTGAGATCAATATCTTTGGCCTAGGTCCTTCCTCACGCAACCGTGATCAACAAGATGCTCCCTTTGAACGTCGCGAGACCAAACAAGAGCGCGAGGCGAGGAGACTAGAGAGGGAACGTGTGGCTCGAGCCAAGGAACGAGAGAGGAGCATGCGCGAGGAACATGTCGACGGAGGGTATTTGGTTACGTTGGGTACCTATACTGGTACTGAGGACTTTAGCAAGCCTGTTGTGAGGCAGTTACAGGTATGATCTCTGGTCTTTGTCTTGAGGTAAGCTGACAACTATAGATCGAAAGAAAGCTTGCGCCGTTCTGGCGGGGCCTAAATGATTGGTCTTCAAGCTGGGCTGAACATCAACTTATCGCTGCTGCTCGTGGCCTCGACGTTCCTCCCGCCGATGCGCCGCCCGACCCAGAGCTTGTCCCTCAACCGCTCCCCTCATCAGCAGACAACCCGTCTTCGTCGAACAATAACCTCCAAAACTTGACGGTTCCGATGGGACCTAGGACTCTTTCTGCCGCATCAGACCGTAGCGGATCAGGATCGCCGTCCACCGGACAAGGCAAAACACCCTTTAAGCCTCGAGCTAAGGCTCTCGCGGCTGCTCTCAGTGGTGGTTCCAGAAACGCTTCTTCGACCGATTTGACCCCCAAGGAAATCTCTCTACCCAATGATCCTTTCGTCAACGGACAGCCTCTCGAGGTTTTCCTTTACAAGGACGCTGATGAGTGTCCTATCTGTTTCTTGACATACCCACCTTACTTGAACAGCACCAGATGCTGCGACCAACCTATCTGCAGCGAATGCTTTGTTCAGATCAAGCGCTCCGACCCGCATCTTCCCGAGCATCATCCCAACGGCGAAGCTCGAGACCCCAACGAAGGACTCAACGCCGATGACCCGCCTGAGCTACTAATCTCGGAGCCTTCTGCATGCCCGTACTGCCAGCAACCCGAGTTCGGAGTGACCTACGAACCTCCACCTTTCCGCCGAGGTCTTATCTATTCAACAGGCAACAACCACAACACAGCCATGTCATCGCAGACTTCGTTGAACAGCACCCTTCAAACCCCAACTACGCCCGGCCGTCGGCGCGCACATAGTTTGTCCGCGAACGCGCCGAACGTTATAACAACTGACCGCGTGAGACCGGACTGGGCGGCTAAGCTTGCTTCAGCACGGAACCATCAAGCCCGTCGAGCAGCTGCCGCCACAGCCCTCCACACAGCCGCTTTCCTCATGGGCGGCAACGAGCAACGAACTATCCTGCGCGCCCCGAGACTCGGCCGAAGAAATACACGACCCACCGAAGAAGGTACTTCCAGCACAGGTGCGCAAGCTGAGGGTGCACAAGACGAAGCGACTGAGGGACAGCCTGAGGCAGGAGCTCGCGGCACACGGAGGAATCGCATGGAAGAGCTCGAAGAAATGATGCTAATGGAAGCTGTTCGTCTCTCGCTTGCTTCCGAGGAGGAAAGGAAGCGCAAGGAAGATAAAGCCATCCGAAAAGAGACCAAGAGACGAGAAAAAGAGGAGAAGAAAGCTGCTAAGAAAGGCGGCAATCCTTATAGTGGAAGTGCCAGCGGAGCCAGCGGCAGCAGTTTGTCGCTAGGAGGACTGGGTCGTCGACGTGGTAATAGTACTGCCAGCAATCTACGTGTCGAGGCGACCATGTCGAGAGCTTCGCAAGCGAGTACCCCGGATTCACCTGAGCCGAAAAACGATAGCGGAAAGGGAAAGGGCGTTGATCGAGGAACAGCAGAGTCTCAACCTGGACCAGCTTCATCGTCGAGTTCTTTGCCTCTGCCAGCTAATCCCTCGCGCGGAGGCTCTCATCTTCGACAAATGAGCAACGCTTCTTCAGTAGGCTCTTCCGTCAACGATAGTCCCGTCGGTACATACACAGGACCCGATTATCTCGGCACCGAAGCCGCAGGTCCTCGATCAAGCGGCCTAAGCCTTGCATACAGCGACGACGGAGAGCGTGATGCAGGAAGTGCTGGTTCAGAACCCATGTTCAACTTTAGCAGTCTTGCCCAAATGGTCGGCGCAGACCTCGACGGTGGCCGTCACGAAGACGATGATGGTTACGCCCGTCCACTATCACAAGTACAAGAAGACGACAAAGAAGACGCAGAGGCAGAACATGTCGAGGGTGTAAAGACCGAAGTTGTGCCTAACAGCAACTTAGCCACGCCCGCGCTCATGGTCACGCCTGAAACACCAGCGGCACCGGAACATGAGGCGGAACATGAGAGTAAGCAACTTGGACACTCTGTCACACAAACATACCGCGAACAAAGAGATGTGTAGGAGCTTTTGGAAAGATTGGCAGAGCGTCAAAATAAAAACTTGCCTAAGGTTACCGTTTTGAAGACGAAGGAAAGCGCATATGAGAACTGGAGCAACGTGTAGTACTTTTGTATAAGGTTATGTAGTAATGGTTGCAAATAGCGGGCATCTTGCCATGATGAATCTATCTCTATATCTTTATCATCATTCATTCGTGACATGCCTACCTACTTCGTGATATGCCTCTTTCGTGACATGCCTACTTCGTAGGCGCCCATGCCTGTAACCAATCCCTCATCCTTTCTAAATTCCCCTTTTCTGCTTCCGCGGCTGCGATGCACCATTCTAGGTCCCAAATACCTTCGCTTGCCATCATCTCTGCTAACTTTCTTCCCCGTTGACTTCCCTCGTCTGTACAAAAATACAGAACCTCTTTTACCTGCGCGAGTAACGGCTTGACAAGTGGTAGCACTTCTCTTGTGTTCGAAGGTTTCGCTTTCAAGCCAGCGTTCGCACGACCAGTTTTGCACCACTCATTCCCACAGTGCGCCTTTCCACAGCCACTCATCAACTGCCCCAAATACCTCCTTTCAATCCTCCGTCTCAGTGCTTTGCCCTCTGGATCATGCATGCTAACATAAAGCGGTCCAAAGCAAATAGCACAAAGCCCAATATCATTACCCGCCTGCTCTTCACTCGGCGCCTGTCTAACCTGTCCTCTCGCCCCGACGCCAAATTTCGTTCGTCCGCAATTAACGTTATGACAAACAGGCGGTGTCAATCGCGACACTTTGTCAAGTTCGTGATGTTTGAGATGTGTCTCCATGTCTTTTAACCGCACGATTTTATCGCAGAGATGACATTCTGTTGTGCGTGTGCCGTCGGCTAATTCGTGCGCTGTGAGGCCTGACATGAGGACTTCAGGACTGGGATTGAACGGGTCTCCTTCTTGGGGGACTTCGAGATGGCAAAAGCGACAGAGGATGAGTTTGCCGGGACATATACTCGTCGCATGTCTCGCTAAATCCGGTAATGAATTTGTAGAGAATTCGCAGTGTGGACAGTGTCGCTCTGTGTGGAAGATGTTGTCGTGTTTTGCTTTGCTTTCTGTGGAGGATCCGAAGGTATCGTCTTTTTCGCAGTGCCAGTGTGCTTCCCATTCTGGCGATCCTTTCTTGAACACTGTTTTGCAGGCTGGGCAGACGATGTTATTTCTTCTGCAGAAGTTTTCGTGGAGCATCATTGTTCGTTTGGGGATGTACTGGAGACAATTGCTGCATTGCTCATCGTCGGGAGAGTGCTCTTCGTGTGTTCCATTTCCGTTCGATTCGGCTTTTTCGTCTGGAAGATCGACTTTCGCTCGTAATGTGTACTGCAACGTCTTTGCTTCCTCCGTAGCATCAGGATGCTTATAGCCATGTACCGAAATGGCGATCTGTTCTGCGCCCTCGAGCTCGACATTCGTCGGGGTTATAACAATCTTCTTCACCCCATTGATGGTCGGTGAGAAATCGCCAAAGACATGAACAGCCTCCCTCGGTAGCGCTCGTTGTCTCGAAGACTTTGGTGTGATAAATAAGTCGAGGTCGTCGTCGGTATGTAGTTCAATGGCCAGAGGCTGCGATTTGTTCCATGAAGGAAGCGTGTAGTCGACGTATTCCCCCTGCACAACCTGTCCCTCAACAGCCTTCCAAACATCAATCTCCCCACCCGTCGAACTCGATCCCTGCGCAGAAATAATCCGTCGCAACGTCTCCCTCGCCTGTTCCTCATCCAACGCTTCAATATCGACTTCAAGATCCGTATCAACCACGCAAATACCATCTCCTTCAGGCGCAACCTTGTCGACAAGAAGTTTGAACTCCTCACCGCGTGCGCCTTTGACTGCTAACATGGATCCTTTGCTGAGTGTTGTGAAGTTCTCGCGGAGTTGGCGCTCGAGGAGGGGTTTCCAGTCGTCGGGGTTGTAGCCTGCTTCTAAGGGTCTGAGACGGACGTATGTTCCTTTTGGTAATTGGCGTGCTTCGACTTTGATGTGAACGCCGTCAAGCTCCATCTGGCCGGTCTGCGTCGGGTCTTGTTCGAGATCGACCTCCTTCGTAGAAACGTACTCATCCTCTTGTATTCCCAAAGCCTCTGTCAACCAAGGACTCAACCCCATCGTCCCCTCCTCCGCCGAAAACTCCCTAATCCCCGCATAAACAGCATTTTTATTCTTCGGATTGACAAGTCGGAACGTTAACGGGTTCGGTAATTGTTGTGCGCTATCGGCGTCGGTTGACCAGGGATTGCTGGTTGCTGAGGATTGAGATCGAGCTGCGGCGAGGAGTTGTTCGAGAGCGGATTGAGGAAGGAGGATCTTGTCGCCGCGAAGATTCTTGGTTGATATTGTAGAGGGGTTTAGGACTGGTAGGGCGCTTGACCAGCGCAGTGGTGTAGGCTCTTCCATCGTGGGTATGTGGGAGGAAATGGTAGAGGCGGCGATGCTGGGAGGTGTTTGGTGGGGTTCTGGATTATTACGTAGTGGGCGGTCAAGTCATGATAAGCACGGATGCGAAAATGCGAGAAGAAATAGAGTTAAAATTAATACAAGCTTTCTATCAAGAGTATTAAAAATACAAAACCAGAAAACATAAACATGTACAGTTCAGCCATGGAAGGCAATGCTCAGTCAGCCACTTCGGTGACGTTCTTCCAGCATCGTCCAGAAGACGCATCAGTTCTCTGCCTGACCTGACAGCTTTACTAAGCGGTATCGATAACGGATTACCGATATTCCGACACAGGTTACCCCGGATTTGTGATGGAGACAGCTATTATCTTATCGAACAGAACACTGTCACAGCATCTTGCAGCTTTGTTTGAGCTCGATGATACGCACTGGCCTTTGCACAGACGATAATTGAGCTTAACAACATGGTTAAAATTAGAGTGTGGACTAGAACTGAGACACGGCAGTTAAAACATGTTCTAAACGCGATAGACTGTAGATCTAATCTAGGAGACGGTCACTATAGTTTAGGCGCAATTAGCAGAGGCTTTCGAGCTCTCAAGTTGACAGTCAACCTACTCGCAATCTTGTCCACCTGCACTACGTTGTGAAGCTATACGGATACGCAGCGCTCGAGTCGCATTCTTGGCATCTACCCTATGTCGATCGCAACAATCCTCCATCAACTCAATTTCACACCGCTATTGCTACATACAGAAGTATGTCTGTCTCATGCCCGAGCATAAAAACAGTGAAACACACATTGTGTTGTTTGCAACCCCCACAGAAGAGCTGCAACGCAACCATCCCATCATGGCCTGGTCATGATGAACCGGGACTACATCCCCGGAAACACAAAAAAGCAAACCTTGGAAACACCAGTGATGATCAGATTGGTAGTGCAAGTTTCAGCGACGACGAGTACTCAATCATCATTGATCAACTTCCTTGATATGAGGGGGCTGCAGCGCAGATGAGGCTTTGCTTGGCGGTATCTCGGACCCCGAGTGAGCTGTAAGATTGATCTACACGTTGATCTGTACAGCTTGTCATTCGGGGGGTTAGAGAAAGGACGGAACAGCATACCTACCAAGCAAGCATACCTCTCCCAGCCCATCTCAATTGAGATACCTTTTACCAACCTCAATTCAGATAGCTCCGTGACCGCTATTATTTAGCCATTAATTCTGCCGCCCATCTTGCAGGTACAGCTCCAGGATAGAAAGGGGAACAGTGCTGTATCCTTGGCGCAACTAAACCCCTGTAGGACCCCTACATGAGCCCACGGCCCTCCTCCCGACAATTGAATGGTGCGCTTTAAGATAAGATGCAAAGCTTGGTGATGCCATCTCAATATCTGGGATGGTAGCTCAACAATTCCCCACCCCATGCATGACTCCTCACACGGGCCGATCTCTCCTACAGCCTATACCCTCCATGTTGCATTTGACCTCCGTGTATTATTTTTTGGTGTTTTCCGGTCCAGCCGAGTAATGTTGAGCAGCATAAACCCCCACCCATCTGTCACTGTCTATCATTGTCCCAAATGGTGTATCAAGCTTTAGCTCAACTAACAAGCTTGTGTAATAAATAGAAACTTGTTGTTTGAAAGCTGTCTTGTAGATCATACACTCGACACACACCCTGTTTCTCTTGGCTCGCCAATCCAATCTCATCTCAGACCACATCCCACGCTCATCGTCTCATAGTTCTACTCTACCTATATATCCTCCAAAATGTCTCCCCATCTTTATCCTTCCTCTTCTTCCTCAGACACAAGTATACTCATGCCAGCCTGACATGAGCCAAACCATCAACACCCACACTACACGCGCAGAGATCAAGGGCTTGACCCTTTTCGACACCTTATACAACGATCTTATTCTTCGTCATACCCTTCCTTACCTACCTGTTTCTGGCATTCTTAATCTCGCAGCTACTTGTAAAGATATACGGTATCTGCTTCACGAAACACCTGGTGTTTTTAGACATCTTGATCTTACGAGGGTCAAAACTGCGCATGTTGAAGACGTCAAGCAGGAAAGGAATCTGGCGGTTTGGCATAATGTTGAGTTGGAGGATTACTTGACTGAAGATGAGTGAGTCGATACCCACATTGTTCTGCGACCACTTTAGCCGGCGCATACCCCAGTACTGTTCAATCACTAACGGTGACAGCTTCTACGCCGGTCCCTTGAGAGGCATCTTCTCAACCCTTCGTCATCGCAACATTCTTCACAATGTCCAATCCCTAATCCTCGACGGGTTATCAGTCACAGCAGAACTATGCCACGACATCATCAACAACCCAGATTACAACGTCCGCATGCTCTCCATCCGCGGCGCAAAGAACCTCAACCAAGCAAAACTGCGCGCCGCACTAGCATACGCCTGTCGTCCCACCCGCCCGTCCAACCTCCGTCTAAAAGCGCTGTACATCTTCAGCGAAACTACAGACGACGATGCGTACTGGCACAACAAGGGCCGCGTGATGGAGTCTACAAGCGGCATGGATGACTGGGCGCAGTGTTTACTTGCGTGCCAGGGAATTATTTCTTTTGACGCTGTGCTTTGTCAGGGTCCGCGACATGTTAATTCACCGGCTTTTGGAAACCCGCCTGTGAAGACAGCGGCTAATCCTGCCGTCGCTACATTCGCAGTCGGAGGCTGCGCATCCTGTGGCAAAGCACCAGAAGGAATAATGACCTCTGAAACACACAGTTCACATCTCCCACTGCTCTCACCCCCGCCGATCCTATCGTCATCAGTACAAGCAGCTACAACGCCACGACCAAACCACACATCATTCGTTCCACGCTGCGCAGGCTGCTTGAACGATAGATTCTGCGTCACATGCAACAAATGGTGGTGCGAAGCATGTTACCAACCCTTCAACAACAGTTGCGACATGTCTAAGCGACAGGTTTCGCGCAGTTGTTGGGAATGTGGAATGAATTGCAACTCGTGCATTGAAGCTACGCAAAAGACGTGCAAGAAATGCTGTGGTGGATATTGTCTCGTTCACAATGAAGGATCTTCTGAGCAATTTTGCGATTGGTGTTTTTCGTCTGGGCGGGGACTTAGACGTGTTTCGCAGTCATGATGGGTGTTTACAAGCAGGCAAGGAGTTACAATGTTATTTTGGAGTTAATTAGGTATGGAGCGTTGGGATGAAACTACTCTGCTCTTACAATCACAATTACCACTGAATCAATATGAACACCATGAATGACCAGTTTCCACTTTCCGTTTCCCGCTTATTAATTTTGAGTGTGGGGCGACATCACGCCCAGCCGGAGAGATTGAAAGTCCGTCTTATAGAAGGGTAATAGAACGGCGATAGAAGATCTTAGCCTGAAGGACTTTAGCTGTCACTGCAACCTGTCAGTCATCATGATAAGAATACGATTCATCATGACAGAACCATTTTGAGCTTCAATCCAATATTTCGCATTCTTGTCCCTCCATGTCAGACAACCACCATGTCACCACAACTGCCACAACAAACAACAACCAACATTTGACAGGTCTCGGCAAATAATAACGCAAACGAATGCTTAAATTACGCGATGTTGCCCAAAGTGGTTTGGTTCCGGGTCCATTCGGTGGTTTATCATGATTCATTATTTTGCGGTTGCGATAAAGCGATCGTGCTTGCATCGCTCGATGGAGGGACCCTGAAATGAATTACCGATAGACCCTTGTTTTTGTTGAAGAAAAACGAGTTTTTGACAAGCACACAAAAGGAAGGACCTTTGACAAGCTCACATTTCCTGTGATTCTTTCTGTTCTAGATCCTTCAGTGCCCCTCCACCAGAGATCCCCCACTACCCGAAAGTGCGCCGCACCTAAAAAATAAAATATCGCCGGACCCTGACGATCTCGATCAAGTCGCAACCTTTTTCTCTCCTCCACGATACCTTCACTATATCCTCAGTCGCAATGGCTACCCGAAAACCCCTCTCAGAGGTCCTTCCCCCTCTAATCCTCGGAACCGCAACATTCAACATCCAATACCACCCCGACCCAACACACATGCCATACACAGACATCGTCCGCCAAGCCCTCTCCCATAACATCCTCGGCTTCGACACATCCCCCTACTACGGTCCCTCCGAACTCCTCCTCGGCGACGCCCTGCGCAAACTCACACCTCCACCGCCCAGAGAGGGATACTTTATCATTACAAAAGCCGGGCGCATCGCAAGCGACCAGTTTGACTATTCGCCCGCTTGGATAAACTACAGCGTGTGTCGCAGCTTGGAAAGACTCGGAACACCGTACCTTGATCTTGTCTACACGCATGATGTCGAGTTTGTTTCTCCAGAGGAAGTGCTGGCTGCTGTGCTCGAGCTGCGACGGTTGAGGGATCTGGGTCTGGTGCGATATGTGGGTATTAGCGGGTATCCTGTTGATACGCTTGCTTCTCTCGCAGAAATGATCTTGCGCGAGACAGGAGAGCCTTTGGACGCAGTCATGTCCTACGGCAACTTCTGCATACAAAACAGTAAACTCGGCAACCAAGCACTACTCGATCGCTTCAAGGCTGCTGGCGTGGAATGCCTTCCCAACGCCAGCATGCTCAACATGGGCCTTTTGACCACGAGGGGCATTGATGCAGGTCCTCAGCGCTCCTGGCACCCCGCGCCCCAAGAACTCCGCGATCTCTGTCTCCATCTCTCCACCATAGCCCAAGAATCAGGCGAGCACCTCGAAGAAGTAGCCATCCGTTGGTCCTTGGACAACTGGGCGCGCGTCGGCTCTCAATTCGGCACAAACGTAGACGGCACCCGGATAGGCGTTAGCGTAATGGGCGTTTCCAGCGTTGACGAGCTAGAAGAGACATGGGCGCTATGGAACAGTGTCTTGAGTGATGATGCGCGCAAAGCCAAGATTGAAAAGATTGTACGGGGGAAAATGTGGCCTGCGCTTGGAGAGTGGAAGGATTATGCGTGGGAGAGCGGTGGTCCTGGGTTTGTGAACCAGAGAGCTGTGGAGGATATGGGGGTTGTGCCGAGGGATGATGTTGCGAGACGATGGAGGCTTATACCCGGTGGATTGGACACGGCCAAGATTTGATGAAGCAATAGATATGGATGTGCATTTTGATGATAGCAATAGACATTTTACGTTGACATGTGCATTTGGGGGCTCCAAGAGCTTGGCATCGTATCTCGCATTTGATCTTGCTTTAGCGCCACGCCATTGAGAAATGCCGTGCAGATCAGTAGATCTACAGGTTACAAGCTCAATTGAGAAGAGTGCATCGTATTTCGTATTTTGGACGCGAGGACAATAATTGAGCATGGAGGATCATGAAAGTGAAGTATAAGAGGTCGCTTTAGATGGAGATGGTGAGAGTATGTACAACATTAATATTGATCTCTTAAGCTCAATCATGATGTTTTCTTCAATTCTTGCATTGCTGGCAGCTTCAGCTTCAGCACTCAAATGCCACCCCGAAGGCCCCATTCTCCCCAAACCTACATCCCTCGCAAGATCACCAATCTTTACTTCCGCAGCACTCAACTTAACAAACATTCTCGACGCAGCCATCGCTGGTAACATCACAGCAGGTTGGCCAGTAAACAATGTTTCTTTCTCGCTAGCTGTTGTAAGCGCAGATCAAGATGAACCAATTTGGGAGTATCACCACCTCGCTGCAAACACAAAGGGTACTAAGAAACTTGATCGAGATTCGCAGTGTCTTATTGGGTCTATATCTAAAGTTCTTACTACTTATTTACTTTTGAAGAGTGGGCTTGATTTGGATGCGAGAGTTACGGATGTACTTCCTGGGCTTGAAGGAGAGTCAGGGATTCGGTGGAAAGATGTTAGTCTGAGGATGTTGGCTTCATACTTGAGTGGAGCTCCAGTAAACTGCAAGTATTCCATTCATTCACAACCATTTCATACTAATTGTATGTAGATGGCTTCTCAGAGTTCTACTTCCTCAAAGACCTATTCCTCACATACGGTCTCCCCCCAATTGACGAAGAAGACTATCCACCATGTGGTGTCACGACTCTCAACAAAGCATGCAACCGTCAAGGTAACCCTCCCACCCCATCAATCCAACAATACACTAACGAAGCAAGAAATCCTCGATGGAATGAAGAAGTCTTATCCCCAGACTACTCCCAACGAAAGACCCGCCTATTCAAACATGGCTTTCGTGCTCCTCGGCATGGCTTTAGAGGAATACACAGGCAAGAACTTTACGCAGTTACTCAAAGAGGTTACAGGTCCATTGGAAATGAGTAATACCTTCCCGTCGCCGGGATATGACGATAAGGCTGTTATTCCTCCTGATAGCAGTTGGGGTTCAGACTATGGACTAAACACTCCGTAAGTTCACCCCCAAGATTATTGTCCGTAGACTGACGATTGGTAGGGCGGGTGGTTTAGTTTCATCTCTATCAGATCTCTCCAAATTCTCCCACGCTCTTCTGTCCCGAACTTTACCTCTAACACCCTCCCAAATAAACGGCTGGCTTAAACCCTCTTCATTCGCAGGCAACGCACACACCCTGAGCGGCATGCCCTGGGAAATCCTCCGTTTGGATACTCTAACACCCGAACATCCTCACACGGTTACAATCTACAGCAAATCAGGAGGTGCGCAGAACTACAGAAGTCAACTGAGTTTCATAGACGAGTACGGACTAGCCATCGTTGTCTTAACAGCAGGACCGATGAAAGCAGCGCCTATTCTTGCTGATGCTGTTATATCCACGTTTGTTGGGGCTGCAGATGATGTCGCTAGGGTTCAAGCGAAACGGTATGAGCGAGTTTATAAGAACGACGATGTAGAGGCCGTGTTGGAACAAGATGGCGACTCGATGGTTCTGGCCTCTTTACGACGCAACGGTACAGATATCGTTTCATCACTAAAGGATGTATGGGGTCTAACACTGGGAGACTTCCTTCCCGGCATCGGAGACAAGATTCGAGTTTTCCCAAGTGAACTGCGCGATGAGGGAAAGGAAGTATGGCATCTATGGCCAGACCTTGACGCAGGCTTCAAAACGGACCTTCCAGGTGGCATGATTGAAGAGATGAACTGTGTTGGATGGACGATTCAGGATTGGGTTCACTATGGTGGTGAGCCGTTGGATAGAGTGCTCTTCCATGTTGAGAATGGAGTGCTTGGGTTTGAGGTACCGTTTTTACGATCGGGGGTTATGTATCCTTCAAAATGACAGCCCTTGGATGATCTTAATTGTACTTTATTTATACTATCTTCATCAAAGGTTTCATACCTTCTTGACTTCAACTTTAAACTTCTCCATCCACTCACTGAACTCATCACTCTCCCCCTCCCACCCCATCTTAAGAACCTCACTAACCCCAACAGCACTCTCAAAACACTCCTCCATAAGCGAATCAATCTCCTCCGCATCCAACTCATAAAACGCCTCCGCCAAATCTCCAAACTTATCCGGCAAAGCGCTCAACACGTTTGCGGTGCTATCCAACTTGGCCGGCATATCGCCCTTGGTAGTATCCTTGGGAAGTTTCTTGAAGCGACGCTTGGAAAGAGCTTGGTATAACAGAACGACCATGCGTAGACGCTTGAGTGTGGAGTCGAGACGAGGGCGGATTTTATCGGGGTCGGACTTTGGGATCGCTGAGGAGGAATTCATCATCTCGTCGAGCATTTCCTGGTTTGACAGTGACGCATCGTTCATCTTGTCCGCCAAATCATCCACATCATCTTCCTCGTCATCTTCCTCTTCACCCCACTCCTTCAACTCCTCCATAACATCCTTAAGCGTATCCCTCCACTCCTCCGCTTTCTTAACAAAGAAACCACCAACACCCATATTCGCAAGCGCAACGACTTCATCGCACGCAGACCAAAGCATACCCGTCAACGCCAGACTTCCACTTCCACTATCCCTCCCCACGCCCGACAAAACTTTCCCATCTTTCGGAACACGATTGAGCAAGTTGTTCAACTCGGCGAGGACCTTGCCTACTCTATACGCAAGTTCCTTTCGCACAACGGAGGTGTAGAGGGTTGTTTCGCAGGCTTGTGCGGCGGTAGCCAAACCGGGGATTGGACCTTTGACGAGTTCGCGGACAACGGTGGTTATGGCGCTGGGGGTGAAGGGCTCGTTGATTACGAGGAGGGAGATTTTGGTGCCGTGGGCGCGAATCAGGGAGGAGCAGTCGCGGGCGAGGGCTAGGGCGTCGATGTCTTTTGTTTCGGAGGAGACAGCGGAGGGAGTCGTGGGACTGCGTTGGATGGACGTAAGGATAGATTGGAGTTGCTCGAGGAGTGTTGAAGCAGTCGAAAGAATAGTTTCAAGGGCTTTGCGAGCCTCTTCGTCTGTAGGAGCGGGAGCCATGGTGACTTTCTTCCCTTTGATGTATTTGCTGGTGATGATGATGCGTCAGACTTTCTTGGTGTTGGAGGGGCATTTCTCTTTTTTTCTCTTCCCCCACCTCTAGTGCCCTTCCCCCGCGGATCAAATTCCGTTCTCCCGAAATTCTACCGTCCAGGGGCCGCCCTCCCCGGAAGCTCTTTCAGTGGAGACCTCTAGGTCCCTCCAAATAGCTGACCTGGCCAACTCCAACTTAACTTGCATACCGACCGACTTTGGGAGGATCAATTCATTTTTCACCATTACACGAACACCGAAAAAATGCAACATCCAAATTCTGTAGCGCTGCTTAGCGCTATATACGCCTTCACCCTGGCAGCTGCTGGCAGCGTGCCTAGAGGTGTTGGTCCTGAATGTATGTTTATGATGATCTGAAGCTATCGTCAAGCTAATTAATGGGACAGTCGTCTCTCACTACGAGGGCCAGGAGGAGTTTTCTTGCATCACCAATGCTGCTATCAAGCTCAGTCTCGACCGAATCAACGATAACACGTGCGATTGCCCCGATGGCTCAGACGAACCCGGTACAGCAGCCTGTGCCAACATCGATCCTCTCTCCCCCGAACAACCTCTCGCCGGGTCACTGACCGGCACGACCAACACGACCAATGCCCTTCCTGGCTTCTGGTGCGAAAACAAGGGCCATATTGGCATGTACGTGCCCTTCCTCTACGTCAACGACGGCGTGTGCGATTACGAGCTCTGCTGTGATGGCTCAGAGGAGTACGCTGGCGTCGGCGGTCTGAAGTGCGAGAACAAGTGTGCCGAGATTGGAAAGGAGTATCGCAGATTGGAAGATGAGAAGAAGAAGGCCATGTCGAATGCTGCTAAGAAACGAGGTGCCATGGCCAACGAAGCCAAGGATTTGAGACAAAAGGTCGAGAACAAGGTTGCGGATCTCAAGAAGGAGATTGCTGCTCTTGAAGCTAAGAAGGAGGATCTTGCGCAGAAGCACCGTGAGGCTGAACAGCAGGATAAGGGCAAGGTTGTTCGCGATAGCGGAAGTGGCGGTGGAAAGCTTGGTGTTCTTACCGGATTGGCCAAGACACGTATCACCGAGCTTCGCGATACTCTCGACAATGTCGTCAATCAGCGCGATGCTCTCAAGGAGCGGGTTGGTGAGCTCGAGGAGCTTCTTACCAAGTTCAAGAGCGAGTATAACCCCAACTTCAACGACGAGGGTGTCAAGGCTGCTATCCGATCTTTTGAGGATTACTCTGCTCGTAAGGCAGATGATGTTGCCAAGGTTCTTCCGGATGAGGATATCCTGAGTGTTCTCAAGGAGGATAGCGAGAGCAATGGCATCAACTGGAGTGAGTTTGAGGATGCTGAGGGAAGCGACACCGATATCCGTAAGTCAACCACAGTCACGAAATGACAAAGCTAACACATCCAGTCTACAACTTCGAAGCTTACCTTCCTCCCCCCGTCCGCTCATTCCTCCACGGCACAATCGACTCCCTCCGCGTCTGGGCCATCACCAACGGCATCCTCGCCGACAACGCTACCCCGGGCAAAGAATCCACCCTCGTCCGCGCCGCCCGCGAAGCCCTCGACGCAGCGAACCGCGACCTCACCGACAAACAATCCGCCCTCTCAGTAGAACAATCCGACCTAAACACCGACTATGGCCCCGACGACATCTTCCGCGCCCTCAAGGGCAAGTGTGTCTCCATCGAAGCAGGCGAATACACCTACGAACAATGCTGGCTCGACCGCACAAAGCAAAAGTCCAAAAAGGGCCACGGATCCAGCAACATGGGAAACTTCAAGCGCATCGACCGCGAAGTAGCCGACGAAGAAGACCGCATCGACGGCAAGAGTCTAGGCAAGGGCGAACGTATGGTGCTACGGTACGAAGATGGTCAACAGTGCTGGAACGGACCGCAGCGACGAACGGATGTCTGGTTGGGTTGTGCTGAGACGGAGGAGCTTTGGAGGGTTAGTGAGAGTGAGAAGTGTGTTTACAAGATGGAGGTTGGTACGCCTGCTGCTTGTGACTTTTCTAAGTGGGATGTGGGCAGTCAGCCTAAGAAGCCTAGGTTTAGGGATGAGCATGATGAGCTATAGTGAATTTGGGGTGTGATTTAGGCGAGCTATTTTAGAGGAGTTTGATTGATAGACGAATAAATCTGCCTATACTGAATTTTGGTCTACTGGTTGTCGAAGATGAGAGCTCTTGACGTGAGTTAAAATTGCAGTGATATGCTCTGTTTAAACCTGGGAGGGTGTTAAATTTGCAGTGAAGGCGGTTGAAGGTCATTTGCCCTTCAGTTAGTTGCCCTTCCCAGGAACGGCGTGTCGAGGTTCGACGAGGGCAATGCCAACTACCCGTGCTACGTATGTTCAATTGGAGGATGTTAAATTTGGAGTGAAGTGCGGTCAAGGGGTGTAACGCCTTACATGACGCTTACGTCCTCGCGGCGAGTCAAGAGTGCAGGGTGAAGAGGCTCGAGACAATGCCAACTTTTTACGTTGCCTGTGGTAGTTATGTCCAGCCCTCGGAGGAGAGTAAAATTGCAGTGGACGTGGGTACGAAGATACTTCATCTGCAGCACAGCACACGGCGGCCGACGTACTTGGATAAGGGCCTCGAGATGCAGATGTTCTTCGGGGAGGTTAGAAATCCAGTGAATTTGAGTTTTACAGCTGACAAGAGACAATTCAGTTTCGTTCACTTAAGAATCAGTCTGCTATGCTACAAGCTCTTGGGGATAGTCTATTAGCGCTAGCCAAATAGTACATACTACCTTTACATACTAGCTTATCCTTAACAAGGTTAAAAGTACAGTAGAATAATTTAATAAGCTAGTTTAATAGTTTAATGTAAAAATAGTAGTAATTATGGTTAGTCCTTGGAGAGGGTTAAATTTGCAGTGAATAGGCATCCGGCCCCGACAATGGTAATTCTGCGTAACTAAGTTCAATTCGGTCCACTCAAGACTCAGTCTGCTATAAACTCTCATTATGGGTTAAAATTGCAGTGAATTTGGGGTTGCGCAAATTTCCGCCTTGTATTGTGTGTTGGATTGCAGTGAAAGCAAACACAAATGCTCGTGATACGGACATCATTTGGTATGGATTTGCAGTGAAAGGGCGGATGCAATTTAGGCGCCTACTGCATGAGCCCATCGCATGCTACTTATGCTGGCAGCCATTTCATGTCCTTGTAAGCGTTAAAAGTGTAGTAAAGTGATTATAGCGAGTTCGTTTGTTGATCAAATACTACAGGGACAGTGGTGGTTGTGGTTAGTCCTTGAACAGGGTTAACTTTGCAGTAAAAGTTCATCATCCGAGACCAGCCGACGATGCAGAAGTTGTTCGGGTAGGTTGAAAACGCAGTCAAGTTTAGGCTTACGCCGGCGGACAAGAAGTTAATTCAACTTGTTCACTCAAAATTAGTCTACTGTGCTATAAGCTCTTGGGAGGTTAAAATTGCAGTGTAGGGGACGGACGGCGGCCAGTCCGAGGCCATCACATGCTGGTCCGTTGTTTGGATCAGCCTCTGAGGGGGTTAAAAATGGAGTGGATGTGGCGGGCGGGACAGAGCCGACTTTTTTGCTCCATCTCAAGGCAAACTTTCCCAAGAACCAGAGATATACTCACAGCTAATGTTTCGCTGGGAAGTCAATTGGAGCATCTTGAGGTTGTTTAAAATTGCAGTGAAAATGCGCAGTGGATGCTCTGTTTTCGTGAACGCGGGCGCTGAGTTTAGTGAAAAGTAAGGTGGTAGGCAGAGTTGACTTTCTGCTGTCAGCTATCTCAAGAGAGGCCTCCCAAGAGCCAGAGGCGTACTTAGATTATTTTGCTCAGAAATTAGTTCTTCGTATATTGAATGAAGCCTCTTGGGAGAGGTTAAATCGCAGTGGGAGAAGACCAAGGCCTGGAGCAAGACTAGTAGACGGATGCTGAGCACCCTTTGCAGTCTCATTGTTTTGGTCAGGCCTCGGGAGGGGTTAAAAATGCAGTGAAGTATCATTGGCGACATGATTAGTGCTTACTCCTGTGAAATTGAGGCCTTCCAACAGATACCAGATGGAATTGACTTTGATTGCCTCAATTGCGAGCACGTCCTTGAAGCGATTATATTCTGTCTACACTGTATTGTTTAAACCTAGAAAGCGTATTTGCTTTACTGCGGTCAATGAGGAAAGCAACAGAGCATTTGCCCCAAGGACATATCCGCGATCACTCGCTACACATTTTGATGTAGCTGTTCGTTATTAGTTGCTTTGAACCACCAGCAGTGTATGAACTTATCGATTTCTCGGGCCTTTGGGCAGGTTAAAATTGCAGTGCAATGAAGCGGTCTCTAGTCTAGTGCATACGTAGATCCATGTCAAACACCTTTCACTGTGTCCAGGCTTTAGAGAGTGTTAAAAATGCAGTGCTAGGACGGACTAACGGCAACCTCAGCCTCATAAGGTGGGACCAACTGCTTTACTTCAAGGCAGACTTTCTCGAGGACCAGAACAATGTTCAAGGCTCTCAGGTGTGGTTATAATTGCAGTGAAATGGCTGTGGATAGGCTGTGCTTTTGTAAGTTCAAAATTCCCAATACCCATTTAGAGCAATGTTCAGAGCTCTCGGGAGCGGTTGCAATTACAGTGAAGCTCGCCAGACTTAGTCCTTTGTCAGGGCAAACGGCACACTCAGATCCGCGGCTGCGGTGTTTGAAAATTGCAGTTAATCTCGCTGGGCATATTTTGTTATTCAAGGGCATAATTAAGACACACTTGGATTAACTTTCTCAGCCTCCACAGAGAAATGGTCACCTTATGAGGATTGGCGTAAAGCGAAGCATTGGGTCATTTAGACGATCCATCACGAGAAGTATTAGACCTACAGTGAAGTTTCCAGCCTTAAAAACGGACGGGCACCCAGGGCCAGCTTTGGGGAGGTTAAAAATGCAGTGAAAAAAGATGAGGGTTGAAAAGGTTTCTGTTGCAAGCCCTACTTTGCTGCTGGCGCAGGGCGGAGTCAGTCTATCGCAGCGTGTTCTCGAAAAGGATACCTAAGAACGTTGTGCAGTTTCTTGGCGTTGGGTGAACGCTGGGACGGTGTTAAGAATGCAGTGCAGGGAACGAGACGAAACCAATGTCTAGTCAAGTACGTACTTCGCAATGGTAGGCTTCGGAGGGGGTTAAAATCGCAGTGAAGATTCGGAGGGAGGTCGACTCCGGTAGTGGGGTTAATTGGCTATGCTCAAGGTTGACTCTCAATAGCTAGTATCATTGGATGCTCATGAGTTAACTTCGCAGCCTCTTAAGGTGAGTTAAAATCGCAGTGAAGAGGCAGAGGCTGACTTCGGGCCACAAAAGCAGACATTGTTAAGAGCCAGTCGCACACTTACATCCATGGATGGTTTTCTCAGATGATGGTCCCTTGGACTCTATTGCAGCCTCCCGAGGGAGTCCTCAGGTTATCAGAAGAATTGGTCCCTTAAAGCATAAGAGATAAAATAATTCAGTTACTTTATGATACTTGCTTACACTATTACTCCTGTTACCCGCCTGGGAATTTTAAATTGCAGCGAATGTGGAGAGCGTGCGCTCCGTTACAATTCTCATGGTTAGGTACTGGTTTGTTATTTTGGTTAGCCTTTGAGCAGGTTAAGTCTGCAGTAAAGAAATAGGGATGCGTTAAGTCTAAATAAAAGATATGGAAACAGTGGTGGTTACGGCCGGTCCTTGGAGACAGTTAAATTTGCAGTGAAAATGTATACAGATCCAAAGTGGAACATGCAGTAACGTGGCTGGAGGCAGACTTGGTTTGGTTGGCTCTCTGCTTTACCTCAGGCAGACCCTCAGAGACATGTTTACTTCCATTGTTGCTGGAAATTTTATTGAAGCTTTCTGGGGTAGGTTAAAATTGCAGCGAAGACCATGCATTCATCCATCCATTGCAGACTTGGAAGGGGGTTCAAAATGCAGTAAAGGACACATTAACAATGACATAGCAATGAAGAACACGTAAACGATAACGCAGAGCAACCAACGGACCATGCAGAATCGGCCTTGGTTGCTTGGACCGCAAGCACGTTCTTGAGGCGACGATATTCTGCTTACCTTTTTATTGTTAAAAGCCAGAGAACATGTTTGCTAATTAAGCCATTAATAGGGAAATTAACTGAACATTTAACCTGAGGATACCTGTGAACAACTCTCACTTAGACGTAGATGTTCATTATCAGTTGCCTTGATCAGCACCAGTTTAGTAGTGTATTGATTTGGTCGGGCCTGGGAGGAGGTTAAAAACGTAGTGAAATCGCCGCAAGGCAGATTCTAATGCTATATCTCGAGACAAGCTTTCTCCAGGGTCAAGCTATATTTGAGGCTCTTGGTCGCGGTTGAAATTGCAGTGAAAGAGTGATGACGGGCATAATATTGGTTAAATTCTCGAGGACGTTAGAAAATGCAGTGAAGCTTCGTCTAAGCCTCTCGGTGGCCGTGTTGACTTTCTGCCTTCCACACTAAAACCATTCAGCTCGGTTTACTTTAGCCCCAGTCTCTTATGGATATGTACTGCAAGCTCTTGGGGTGGGTTAAAATTGCAGTGAAGAAATTCTGAATGATTGGATCACAATTTATGTTGTCGCAAGCCCTACTTTACTAAGTTTTCGAAAGTTCAGGGTCTTCGTCGACCCCCGTGAAGTTCCTGGCTTGGATCATGCTCACTCATTTCTTTAAGAGACCGGGTCGGTTTCCATGCTCGATGTCTGGAGACTGTACTTGAAGCTGGCAGTGGCCATTCATTAGCTTGACCACGACCGTGGTGAGATAGCCTGGAGCAAGTTCAACCGCAGTAGTACTCGCCGTCCAAAAAGACATATCTTGAAGATATCGGGATATATGTCACAGAACTCAACAGCAGTAGCCATATTTGGTTTCGACTGTATCCAAATAAAACAATATCTAATGAATCCAACGCAAGCTCTATGTCTATAACATCTATATCACCACTGAAAGCTCTCTTCAAAATACTCAACCCCTCTAATACCTGTCTTTAACAGTCCATGTACCGTCTTTCTAGCATCATCAGCCATCTGCGCAGGTCCACACGCAACAACCGCCAAACTCGCTCCCTCGACCCTCTCACTCACACTACTAACTACCTTGGCCGCATCTATCCTTCCCTTCCTGAGTACAACCTGCGCCGGCCACTCCTGAAGTTCATCTTGAGGTGTATGTGTAGTAAGATGAATCTCTATACTCAGGTTTGTGCTGCCCAGTGCGTCTGCTATGTCTGTCTTCAAGACGTCTAGTGCAAAGGCTGGTTCACGAACTGCCCAATGGATTTTAACCGTTCGTGGAGCGGGATGTGTTGTTAAAACGTTGAGATATGATAGTGGAACAACAATTCCACTTCCTCCTACTACGAAAAGAACATTGTCGAAGAGATGCAGTGGTTGAGTATGTCCGTAAGGTCCATCGACAAGGACTCTCTGAGGAACGTTCTTTGGCCAAGCCGCAGAAGCAGTATCTCTAAGCCGTGAAGTAAACCCATCATAAGGACGAATCAGGAAAGTCATCGTCCGAGAATCAGAAACTTCCTCTGGACTTCCTTCAGGAGCATTCTCAAGAAGAGGAACTTGCTCTCCAATCATCTTTGCTCCACGCTGTCCCTCGTTTGTGACAGACGCAACGGTGAAAGGATGGCTCTCCCAGCATCTTGGACCGTTGAGAACATGGATGTAATAGAACGTTCCCGGGGCTGGTTTGTAGAGACTTGTTGACCAAGGAATCAGGAGACGGACGATGTTCGAAGTAGGATGGTAGATAGACGTGGCCCAGGTATCCCATAACTTGGGATTAAATGCTGCGATGCGTAAAGCACGTATGACGCGGTCTGCTACCCAGATGAAGCAGGGGACCCAGAAGAAGACGTCGTATTCGCCTTGGAAGATGGAAACATGGCTGTTTCTGTTAGGCTTCTGTCGTTCGGAGGAAGGAGGGTGGACTTACGCTAGCATTGTGATTAGGAGGATTATTGACATTATGATGTGAACTACTAAGAATAGTTCATATTGTTGGCGCCGGATCCAGTAGAAGGATGCTCCGACAAGGAGGGACATGACGATGGTTGCCTGTAACAAGTAAGTAACAGCCCCAACTCAAGGTTATCAAACTTACTATTTCACCAACCCACCAGAACATGTACGACCACCAAAAGACATACTGCTCCCAACCACCCTCTGCATCACATCAGTATTCAAATCTTCTCAAATCAAGAGTATTACATACCAACGTAAACCAAGATTGAATAACCGATCGAGTGAATAATCGCTTGAGCAGTAGCAATCCTCGCTACCCAGCGATGAAAGTTGTTATACGTTCCAAAATCCCAGCCGGTTAGCCACATAAGTAGATTGTTCCTCATTCCGAAAAGCCAGATAAGAGGAAAGTTGGCGAATGAGATTATGCCTGTTCGGTCTGAGGAATACCGGAGGATTTGTTTTGCTGTAGATGGGAAACTACAGAACGTCAGCTCGCTTCTCCCTTGGAGATGGTGGTACTTACTACATGTTTATCGGCACAATCCTATATCCATGAATACTCAACGCAATGTTGAGAATAAGAAAAGCAAAGAGCGTTAGAGATTGTATCCTCGGTGGAACTGTTCCCCATCCGACTTTCTGAGCACATCGGTCTCCAAAGGTCGCTGGAACGATCCATCGATTGACAGTCGAGGTATAAAAGTTCCAGAGTTGACCGCCTGATTTTGAAGAATGGTTGCGGATGATTTGTGAGTTGCTGATTTGTTGGATGGCGTGGTTCAAGACGCCGATTGCGATGACGACGATCCAGAAGTATATCATGGCACGACTGTAAACGTTAGCATATCCTGCAACAAGTAACAAAACAGGGTTACGTACCCGTATACGTCGTGTTTTGTATATGTATATGCCACAGAATCCTATAAAAATCAGCTTCATCCTTGACCTCAATTCAAAAGTCTTACCAAAGTATCCCACCAAATACCAAACCACTCCTCAGAAGGAATAACAACCTCTCCAAACGTCTTCTCTCCCTCAGTCTCATTCCTCTTCAACCGATGAACCTTCTCTCTATCCTCATTATCAACGATACTAAATGGCGGAAGAATAATATGCGCCTTCTCCTCACACGTTTTATTCAACGGCGTCAATCCCGCTTCTCTAGCCCCAGGCGTACAATACTCATCAAGACAGAGATATAGTGAGAGGATCGCCTTGGGGCTGTAGCATGTTTTGGTGAGCCAGTTGGTTCCGTTGAGCATATCATCGAAGTGCACTGGTTTAAGGCACGTGTAGCATGTGTCGTAGCATACTCGCTCTGGAGATCTGTCTTCTGCAGAGACGAGAGAAGGGCATATTGAGAGTATTGTGAGCAGATAGCTCAAGGATGTGAGTTTCATGGTGATGGTGCCTGAGAGAAGGGGGCTCTCAGGTCGCAGGGGCCCGATGGTCGGTTAGTCTTGTGAGAGATTTTTATCAGATGATCAGATAAGAATCGGCTCCTTCGGCTAAAATCACATGACTCGACCAATCATCTCCACCGTTGGGTTTAGCTTGGCACTACGGTTTCAAGGAACAAAATAATTTAAGGTCAAAAAGCATTTGTACTTGCTATTCAATATACATAAAGGTCATAATCTAAAATATGTACAATCCAACGCTAGAGTCTAAATTTAAGCAGAGTACTGGGAGTACTTGCAGCTGACGGGCTTCTCAATCTCAGCAACGCGAGCGTTGAAGCCAAGGCACTCAGCGTCGGTGTTACCAGGCTTCTCAATACCGGAGGAAACCCAGACGCTCCAAGATCCGTCGACGCCGTTGTCGCAGGCGACGAAAGAAGCGTTGTTCTGGCCGAAGACCAGGTTGCCAGCGTCATCAATCTTCCAGCCCTTTGTCTCGGCGTTGCGAGGGTAGGACTTTCCGGAAGTGTACTGAAGAACACCTTGTCCTGCAATGTATTAGTGAATTGTCAATTGTAGTGAATGATGAGGTGACTTACCCATGCCGGATCGGTCAGTGTAAGCAATCTGCTGCTCCTTTCCAGTGCTGTACAAGAACAGCTCACCGTCCTTGATGGTGAAAGTAGCGGTACCCTCATCCTTGCCGTCGCACTTGGCGCCCTGCTTGTCCTTGGGAAGCTTCAGGGAGAAACCGCTCTCAGAAGCGCTGAAGGCGGAGAAGTGAATTGGGCTGGCGGAGCGGAGGGCGACAAGACCAAAGGCCTTGGGGGCATCGGAGCCGGTGGCCTGGGCCTTGGCCTCGCTGGTGCAGGTGGCCTTGGGAGCGGCGGCGGCGATACCGCTGAGGAGAGAGGCTGTGAAGAGGGTCTTGAACTGCATTTTGGTGGTGTTTTGGTGGTTGTTGATTAAGTTGTTGAGGTAGTGGTTGTTGTATTAAGTTGTAGAGTGTAGAGTGTTGATGGATTGAATGAAGAGATTGAATAGACGGACAATCAAGATGTTATATATTCATGAATACGAGCTTCCAAGAGATCTTCGTGACGATCCCCTCGGAAATGAGTCCATGCATCGGTACTTGTTGACATCATATTAATTGAATGGGGTATCCGTCCCCGCACTAAAATGGACACGTCCAAAGGTGAGGCCGTGAGAGTCGTATTCTTAGATCTTGGTAGTGGCGAAATCGGAAGACGGCAGAAAGCACAGCCCCCGAGGCTGGAAGCTGAAAGCTGAACAACTCCATACGAACCACAACAAATGAGTTGGCTTAGCTGAGTATGTGGACTAATGAGGCTGCTCATTCATGCATTGTTTTGTTCATCTCCCGACAACCGAATAATTGCATTACAAAACGGTAACATT
This sequence comes from Fusarium coffeatum, assembly GCF_003316985.1. NCBI lineage: Eukaryota > Fungi > Ascomycota > Sordariomycetes > Hypocreales > Nectriaceae > Fusarium > Fusarium coffeatum. The sequence continues at coordinate 81,549 of NW_022157912.1, read as the reverse complement.
ATTATGATTATCCCTACATAAACAACATACAACCCTGCATAAATTCATCTTATCGTTCGAGCTTGGGTATCCACCTGACGTCAATGCATTCAAGTAATTACTCCACTGAATTTCAGGAGAAGAAGACGATCGAATTACTGCTCTTGGCTTGGAACTTTTCTAGAATGTCTGAGCATACTGTAGCATGGGAGGCTTGGGAGCCTGACTGTTGATGGTTGAACGTTAAAAATTACACGAGGCGTTGGCGTTGGTCTGGACAGCGGGAGACCAGCCACGTCATAATAGCAACTACCGATGGACACTAAAAATAGAATTGTGGTTATGCCAACAGTAACAGACTTCGTATTCTCCCTACATGTTGTCTATCTCAATTCCAGCGAACAGTTCTGACCGCTTTCCCAGCCTATCCTATGTTGTTGTCTCGACTCATCATAGTTCTGACCGCTAATTCTTGATCATCTCCTGAATAGTTTTCTCAAAGTCCTCAGGCTCCCTTCCCAAGAGCTCCTTCAACGTATCCGTCACACCAGCAGTCTCTCCATCCCGAATAGCCTCCCACGCAGTAGCCCACGTGGTCGCCTTCTCCTCTGTACCAAAATACTCCTTGATCTGAGGCAGATTGATATATTCTTCCACGCTGATCTTCTCAATCTTGAATTCTTTTCCGGCGGCGCGCGATAGGACTTCGACTGTCTCTTCCAATGTCCATGTTTTAGGACCCGTGAGAGTGACGATCTTGTTCGTGTGGGCGAATGATGAGGGCGATGAGACGTATGATGCAATTAGACGCGCTGTGGCTTCTCCTAATTCATCTCTCTTGACCCAACTCACACCTGGACCGCTTCCATCGTGAGGAATTTGGATTTTCGAAGGCGGGTTCTTGAGATCCAGGAAGGAAGTGTAGATAGGGAAAGACTCGCTGTAAAGACCCTCCCTCACACTCGTAAACGTAAACCCGGCATTCTTCTCAGAGAGTTCCCTCAAATACTTCTCACTATCAAGATGCGCCCCCATAACCTCGGCCTTGGTACTATCCTTCCCGATAGAAGCAAATCCAAGAGAAGAATAGAAAACATGCTTCACGCCAGCCTTGACCGCAGCATCGATAGCTTTCGTATGCACTTTCGTCCTGTACTCTCGGACATGGCTGGGATACGAGATGAGGAACAGCACATCGATCCCGGCAAAGACGGCCTGGAGATCTTCGGCGCTAGACTCATACGAAGCTTGCTTCACGACAGTTCCATTGTTGATGTATTTCTGAGGAACCTTTTCAGGGAAGCGGTTGATCAACGTGACTTTGTCATTGGGGACTTGGGGATCGGATAGAAGGTGAGTGTATGTGCTTGTGCCGAGGGCGCCCGAGGCGGGGAAGATTCCGATTTGCGTCATTGTTGGGATTAATACGAGGCTTGGCGATGGTGATGATGATATCGAGGAGAGGAACTGGAAGGCGATTTTATGTATTGCTTTGATCTCCGTGGAGTTGCATTCTTAGTAATCTTTGGTCAATATGACGTATGAACTCCGAAAACTCCATTTGTCGTTATCGCGACTCCGATGATACTGGAAGCTTCTGATTGGACGAAGCTTGGCTGGGATTTCACAGTCAGATATCGAAGCCTCCATATTTATTTTCCCTTCCTGCCTTCCAAATCATCGAACAAGCTCTTCGCAATTCATTATGTCATTTGGGACCACGCTCTGTTGTCCAACTTTTCACCAGCGCCGTTCTAATCGGATCCTCAAGCAATACATTATTTGTGACAGTGATGAAAACTCCCAGTGGCGATGAAGCCCGTTAATCAGGGTTAGAAGGTCTCGCACTGTATATCTTTTCATTTTCATTGATTCTGGTGCAATGACAGATGTTTGAAGGACATACATCAAATAATATTTAATAAAACAACACTCTGGATCACACTAATGACTTTCTTCAACACTTTGCGGTGTCATTACCCTGTAGCTCCGGCAAGAATCATTCTGGCACAGAGTCGACCATCAGCCAGAAACTGGCGACACTGTCACTCTCCTAATTCCAGCGCCGAGAGACAACAATGCGATTGAAAGCGCCACAAAACTCGAAGACCAAGAATAGAACAAATCCCTCATGTCTTAGCCCGTATCTCAAAATCCGGGGTAAAGAGGCTGGCGGACAGCAGGGGTTGTTTATGGCTTGCAGTAGTCAATCTGACTATTTCTATACTTAGCACCCATGATCCGATCTTAGCTTCAAGATCGAGCTACTTCGCTTTCAGCTGGCTTGGAATAAGCCTCATATTCTGATAAGCTCCGCTCTACAGCTGACCCGGGGTACAGCAATCGTGTTCCGTATCCCGCATTCCATATCGTGTTCTTTTGCTTTCAAAGTCTCAGGTTCATTCTGAGATCCAAGACTGGCTTTGCTTGGCAGAGGGTGCCATTCTTTGTCTCGAGGAATTGTACGGTGCCCTCCAGATCCAGTCTGAGCATAAGCCAGAGGTAATGGCCGAAGTCAGTATTTGAACGCAAAGCTTGGATAATATGAGAGTCCCCAAGACGCTACAATCTTCAAACTGCCCGTCAGTCCTCGGATAATGAAGAGACAGTGGCTGTCATGAAGCTATACAAAATCCATTTGGACTTCCTCTCGAGCGAGGTCGCGATAACTGTTCGGCGACAATTCACCGCTGCTGCCTGTTCCGCTTCTTCTTAATCCAACATTGAAACCAGAACCCGACTCGCCTTTTACGTATAACCCAGAGACACTCCATGAATGCCAGCGCCGCGATTACGTCCAGACCGAATAGCAACCAATGGAAGTTCACTCTCATCCCCTACTCATATGTCCTTACCAGCAGAACTGCCATCGCTTCAATCTCCATCCATGCTTCCAACTATCAAACCACATCACTCCCTTTGCGAATACTACCCAACCACTCACCGAATAATTCTTACACCCCATCCAATCTCGGTGACCTGAGAGATCCAATTATACCATAAGATCTTTAAAATAAGCATATCCAGATTGGTCACCGCAAAGCTTCCGTTGGCTGAATCTATCCGGGTGATCCGGCCAAACCTTCTGAGCTCATCTCACCGCTTAGCACATCAAATAAATCTTATTTGAACCTCATCTCGCACCTTATCGTTATGTAATCATAAATACTTAGGAAACCAAGTATTTATTTTCATCTATTAGGCTTCTGCGGGAGATATCCAGCATCCCGTGAACCTTGGCAGCGATGCTCAAAGTCTATTTTATACATTCATTCCTCTTTGAGTTCACATTCCGCATCTTGAAGGATCTGCCTCTTGAAAAACTCAAAATGCGAGACTTTCTTAAACTTAGTGTTAAAGTAAAATCCACCTCGTGGCTGGTGATCGTTTTGAGACATGTGTTTCGTTGCTGTAGTAATGCCACGCGAAATCGCAGATAGAGTTTGAGACAAATACCTTACAGTGGCTTGAACGAAATGTAGATCATGTACTCAAAAGTTTCGACACGCCTCAATAATTGCGCGGGGTAGAGATCGCGGTGTCGAAAACTTAATTACCTCTATCCAACCTCGAGAGGCACCAGGTCAATATCGAGACGTGGAATCATTAACAAAAGAAAAAGTAGTCACAGTTAAAACATTCACAGAGGCATAAGACATTGATGGTTTAATAACTTGGTATCATTCTTTGAGATATTTACATATTATTCTCATATACTTCCGCGTGCTCATCATCTTAGATCATAACACCATGACCTTCCAAAACATTTCAGGTATAATAATTAAAGGAAATATCCTCCTCATCAAAAATAAAAAGTAACAACACTGGAGTCGGTAGACTCAAGCTTAGACGTGGTCGTCGTGCTCAGTCTTAGGGAGGACCTTGACATCGCCAGCACGGGCAAAGGTCTCGTGAGGTCGCCACTTAGCAGAGGTTCGGGGAGTGGTCTCCTCCATCATCTTATCAACCTGCTCGAGAGACAGACCCTTGGTCTCGGGAACGAGGAAGTAAGTGTAGACGAAGGCGCAGGTGCAGAGGCCACCCCAGACGAAGAAGACGGAAGACTTGAGGTTTCCACGGCTCTCACCGACCATGTAGGGGGTGATGACGGCAATGATGGTGTTCCAGAGCCAGTTGGAGGCGGTGGAGAGACCGACACCACGAGATCGGATGGGGATGGGGAAGATCTCGCCGATGACGATCCAGGCACCAGGACCCCAGGTGGAGGCGAACCAGAAGATGAAGATGGCGATGAAGGCAATCTGGGCGTTGACGGCGCTGACGTTGTCGGCCATGACGGCGTCGGGGTCGGCGGCAGTGGGAGCAGGGTGGGTGTGGTTGAAACCGACAGTGACACCAATGATGGCAACGAGGAACTGGCAGACAAGCATACCGAAAGCACCAACGAGAAGGATGGCTCGACGACCGAATCGCTCAACAGTCCAGAAAGAGAGAGGGGTGGAGCAGACGTTGACGAGGGTGAAGACGAGAGAGATGAGGAAGACGTTGTCGATGGCACCGGTGGACTTGAGGAAGGGAGTAGAGTAGTAGAAGATGAAGTTGACACCGGTCCACTGCTGCATCATCTGCATGGAGGTACCGAGGATGGTTCGGCGAAGGTTAGACTTGGCGTCCCAGAGAGAACCCTTGAAGCAGTTGGCCCAAGAGCCGAACCAAGTGGTGGAGGGGATCATTTGACGCTCGTACTCCTCGTTGGCGACGATCTCGGCAATCTCAGACTGGACGTACTTGGAGTCCTTGGGCTGACCACGGACGCGAGCAAGAGCGTCAACAGCCTTTTCGATTTGACCACGCTTGACAAAGTATCGGGGAGAGTCGGGGAGGAAGAAGAGACCACCAGCGAGGATGACAGCCCAGGGGAACTGGATACCGATGGGGATCTGGTACGACTTCATGGAGTAGAACTTCTCGGTTCCGTAGACGATGCAGGCGGCGAGGAGGAGACCGATGGTGATACAGAATTGGTAACCGGCGACGAGAGCACCACGAACACTCTTGGGGCACTGGAGTCAAGCTGTTAGCAAGGGGAAGAGAAGCCGAGGGTGACAATGTGTAACTTACAATCTCGGACATGTAGAGAATGACGATGGCTGACTCGAAACCAACACCGAGACCAGCAATGAGACGACCGACAACGATGCAAGCAAGAGGATCACCGTGACCAGTGATCATCTGGATAACGACACCGATGCAGTAGATGAGACAGCCGAGAATGACGGTCCACTTGCGACCCATGCGGTCGGCAAGATCACCAGCGATCAGGGCACCGAAGAAGGTACCGCAAGAGAGAATAGAGACGATGAGAGACTGGTGGCTCTCGGAGAGGGCATCGGCACCGCGGCCCTCGACCTGCTCGATGAAGTACTTGGAGCCGTTGACACCGTTGATGTAACCGGAATCGTAACCGAAGAAGATACCTCCGAAAGAGGCAAAGGCGCACATCATGTAGGCCTTCCAGGTGACGGGAGCCTCGATCTGCTCGACATTGTCGGCAGTCTGAAGAGCGACAGAGCCGTGTCGCTCGTCGGCGTGATGACCTTCAACGCCCATGGTGGTGGTTGTGGAGGAGAAGAAGTTGTGGCTGGTTTATTTTGATTCTGGCCAGGCAGAAGAGTTGGAGGAGAGAGGAAGAAGGAGAAGAGTGTTGTTGTTGTGATGTGATGGAACGAAAAAGAGTTGTACGAGGGGGGAGACCAGGTCTATTTAATCTCTGACGAGAAAAAGAAGAAAGAAAGTGTGCTCTCGTGTGTAAAGGAAAGTCTAGTCTGATTTTGGGTCTGCGCAGCTATTACCGATGGCATGAGCATGGGGGGGTGCACGAGCAGGAGCAGCGTAGCAAGGTTCGGAAGCAGCCATTGCCCACCAGTGAATGAAAAGGTACTAAACCAAACTAGTCCAAGACCAGTGACACAGAATTTGGGAAATCTTCTACCCAACTCGGGTAACTGCCTTTGGCCGTTCACGAGCAGAGAGCAGTCCAGATGCAGTGACAGCTGGAGAGTTTCCCGCTCAAAATTAGGTGGTTCTCGGAGCATGCGAAGTTAGTGGTTGTTAGTACTAGCCCCTAGCAATAAGTCCCCGGGGGCCCATGGGGCACGGTAAATGGGGAAGACAGGGGTTGGAAGTTACCTGGGGTGAGTGTCGACACGCCCTGGGTAGGTCTTTCTCCAGTAAAGACAAAGAGTGCGGAGGCGGCCGCAAACGGGGTGTGAAGGTAGAAAAAACATGACACCTTTTGACGATGGATTCATTTGATGGTTGATGGCATTCTATAACACTCAATAGCTACGTTTTGGGAACAATTATTTTATTGTCAAGACGTTCATTCACAGCATACCATTTGTTGACACAGCAACACTTGTGCGACAAAGAACTTGACACGATCTTCCCACTCGCACAATTCTGAATCACTCATCGGAAAGTACCTAGACTCCTTCAATTAAAGAATCTAATTAAAACAGAGAAGAAAAAACCTGCACTTGCACGCGCCCAGGCTAGAATCTTTTTTGCATCTGGGGAATCGCGTGGGGATCCATCTAAGCTACGAGGTAAGGCCGAAGACCAGCGTTGGGGCTCATAACGGCTTTGGGGACAGGGGGGGAGGGGAGGATTGGCCCAGAATGGACATGGTACCAGAAGAAGCGCCGCGAGTATGGCCGGCCGTTTATTTCCTGGTTTGCTTTTTCGGGAGTGCGCACGGCTTCTTGCTTCTATTGAGATGTTCTAGAGTTGGATGTGTCTTCCGTAATTGATTCATCAGTCTTCGAGTCAAGTCTGACACAACGGGAACGAACCATCCTGGCGGAACCCTTCTTTTTGTTAATCACCCGTATTGAGGCGCCAAGTAGTATCTTGAAGATCTCAAAGTCTAGATGGGTGATGTGTTGTTACGCTGATCTGGTGGTAGCATCGAATGCATGCCATGCCATTCACAGTAAGCATACCATATTCTCATCTACCAGTCACGAGCAAATCCTACACTCCAACTTATTTTTTGCCGACGCGGGGAAATAGAGCCCTCTCTCTATTCTTTCCCCTTTGCTGGATCCCCCTCCAATGGCACATTCTCGGTGGTACTCGAGACGGTAGCGCTACGCCCCTGCCCAGCATGGTTGTAATTGACCGAGTTCACCACCGTCCACTGGGTCTTTGGGGTAAAATAGTGTCTTTTTTCCCATCATCATCACCTGTCAAAACACCACTCTTTTTTTCCCCTCCCCCAGAAAACAGAGTCTCTCCGAGTTCAACACCGAAATCCCCCAGAGTTTGGTCTCTCGTCTCCGGATTTTCAGCATCAGACATAAAACGCGGGGGGAAAAAGGCCGAGTTTTGTTATTTGACCGAGTAAACATCTTAAACTCCTGCCAGAACTGGTGATGGTGATGTCTGTAGAGAGCTTCAATAGCCAAACAATTGAAGGAACAAACCAAAGGATTGTAAGCCACATCGTCACGAGAACCCGCGAATCGACGAGTGTCTTTGTCATGCATATTTCCGGGCCGAAACGCGCAACAGCCCAGCCAAGAAAATGAAATGTACCAAGTGTAAAGGATTCAATTACCAACACGCGGTTGTCGGGAAGTGGCCTAGTCTGAAGCGCATGCACTTACGGATAGTCGGATACAGACAGAAAGACACAAAAATTCCACAACGCCGTTTCCGTAGCTTAGCCGCCATTAACCATTGACTCCATTCTGCAACGACGTTGCAGGACCAACAGTCGGAACAACTATTACGTGAAATATTTTCCTTCGGGAGATTACTCGACGGAAAGGGGGTTCTGTTGCACGAATACAGAATTGTAACCCATATCATAATACAGTACAGTAGTTTGCCGTCTGCGTGACGATAAACTCCTGCGGACATGTCCACGATCTCTAAAAATAATTACACGATTCTAGACAGTGACAGATTTCTCGGATCAGCAGAGTTACCTCAAGATCGGGAGATGCGTCCGATATTCTTCTCCCCTTTTTTTTTTCGCCACGAACCGCTGCCTCGGAATTGGATGGGTCACGAGACGAACAAAGAACGGACCAGAATTTGGTCAATATGGAGAGAATCCACTGAAGCATGGAGAACAGACATTTGAGATAGAGTAATGAACAAAGTTGTCAACCATGACCAAGCAGACTTAGCCGAAGAGAACTCAGAGAACAGTGTCCGCAGCTAGTGGTCTCCATCTCAGTGGCCTTGGAGTGCCTTGAGTGCACACCCCCAGCTCCCCTTACCCTTTGGAAGTGACCCTCTATTGGTCGACACCAAGTGGGTCTCGGCCGGACTCACTCTGGAGCCATCGTGTCAGAAAAAGTAAATGTACGCCTAAATCGGGGGTAGATCAGCTCGTGACTGCTCGGCCGAGAATTTGAGTCTTGCTTACTGACAGAGAGTAAAGAAAGTATTAGCCGTGTTCCGAGAATACACGCGCTGAAACGGATGAGAGTTTCCAAATGTGGTAGCAGTTGCCCGTACGGATACAGACTGTTAGACTGTAGTGATGGGGGATCGGTGGCGTTGTGATCCTACAGTACCCATTCCAGTCTGTCACCAGGTACACTTGAGCTTCTCCAACTAGCAACAGGAGCTTCGCATTGGATCCAGCTATTCCTCTAATGTACAGTAATGATCATTCTGTTTGCCTCTGGCCACTGGTTTCTTTCCATCGTTGTTAAGCTAAACGTACTGTGGTAAGCAGACGGTAATCTCCATGTTCTAGATGCAATCTCTGTCTCGAACAAGTCATCATCATTGTCTCAGAAGGTCCTGTCGCTTGTCCAGTGCAGATCAACGCTGCTACCCACCATCCCGCATGCACAAGCAACGTTGAATCTGTCTCTGCCAAGACCAGTAACGAACACACACACATGACCTTCTTTTGATAGGGTTTATGCTTTTCAGCCACTGTCGCATGGTAGAACTCGATGCTCGAATGATAATTCACAGTAGCATCAGAGGCTTTACTGCCAAGACGCCAAGATCGTCAGAGCTGCAGTCAGCTTTTCCATCATTGATTGAGAGGTCTCGTGATACCTCTTTTTGGTCTGGTTGGAAAGACAAAATAAGTGTAATTGTAACTTTATAACGGTGATCGTTTGAGCTGAAAGATCGTGTGTTTTGCTCATCCGATGCTGGACGGGAGATTGCCACGGTTCTGTACTCAATCGACTGATGAATCGATGATATGATGATACAAATGGGGATCTCCCCGCCACACGACGGATCTCTGCAAACTAACCTAGACTACAACGACGATCTCAAGTTCCAGACATCAAAGCACTTCGCTCCATCCGAAAAGCACAGCTCTAAAGTAAAGCTCTCTCGATCGCAAACTCAATAAACAATTCATGAAATCTACCCTAGATCTTAACTGACCCAATTTTCTACCCCAGATTCGACGATCACCACAAGCGAACTCCATCAAAATAATAACACCGAGACGTTGTTGTATCATCCCCAGAATCATAATAACACCGAGATCCATTGTTGTTTATCTACCCTTTCCCCAGATCCATTCTTTCATGACCGAGATCACACCGAAGAATCGTCTGTGTTTTAAAGTTGACGTGCCCCGCGTGTTGATCAATGGAGTTGGACGTGCAGAAGAATATGGGGATGGATGAGGTGATGTAGATAAGATGCATGTCACGATGAGGGGAGATTTGCTCACGCGTGATTGAGGTGAGTGAGGGATCTGGGTATATTAATCGTGAAATACCAGGTGCGACGCGACTCAATCACGCATTCGACCATACTACAGAGTACCTCCCTCCCATACCTACATCATCACGGTCGCATCTTGGCGATTCTCACCACGCGTTTCGAAATCGGTCAGCATCTCCTCCCGCGACACCACCACGATAACGATAGCGCCCATGAAGCCATCATGAAGACTGCCAAGACTCTTACTCAAAAACCCGACGCGCTCAATCCGCCGAAATATCCATTTGCAAGCGCAACTGCAAGCTGCGCCCTGGGCTGAGGGATTGTTTCAACGGCATTGACAAGTGTCAATGTTTTAATCACGGTGGTGCGACTGCTTTAGCAAAACGACTCCGGGCGCATTGACGCGAGGGTTACAGTCAATGCTCCGGAGATGGCATTGTGCGACCGACACAAATTGTTCGCGTCAAAGTCGGCGTTTGCACTGAAAAGAAGAATCCGGGAATGAGAGGTGTCAAATCCGGAGGGGTTTCACTGAAGTCTCGGTTCTGTCATTCACTGTTAGCAGGAAATGCGCCGCAAGCGTGAGTATGGGTCGCGAACGGCATCATGACAAGCTCAACCTGTCACGACCATCGGCAGATCATCATAACAATTATATGCGAGATCAATTAATAGCTATATAAATGTCAATTAACCATATTTTATAGAGCTTTATCTGTGTCTGTCGAGGTAGTGATAGCTTCGAGAATATTTCTGGTCTGTTCGGCTCATACCTCGGCGTATCCACTTCGTTCAATTTTTCGCCTCTTTTTTCTTCCAAGACGTCATTAACATTTCACATGGGACTGATATCATATCATACCCAATTCTCGTGATTGAGTTTCGCAATTCATCATTGACATACTTTGTTACCTTTTGAACTCCCACTTTTAACTCTTACTCGACTCGCACAGCTAAAGCTCCGTCGCATCGCAATTCTCAACACCACAACAACATTGTCGCATCACAACCCAAATACACCAACAATGGCAGAAACAATGCAAGCCTGGCAATGCGCCACCCCAGGAACCTTCGAATCAGTCTTCCAACTCTCCCAAACTCCCAAACCAACCCCCCAATCTCTCAAACCCGGCCAAATCCTCGTCCAAGTCTCTCGCGCAGCGCTCAACCCAGCAGACTACAAGATCATCGAACTCGGCATAACTTCCCGCGCCCTGACATCCTACCCCAAAACTCCCGGCATGGACCTCAGCGGTCGCGTAGTCGCTGTAGCACCAGACGTCACTGATGCGAAAGAAGGTGACCGCATCCTCGCGCGCGCAAATCCCCTCAAGGCGTTTGGCTCGTTGGCGGAGTACACGGTTGTTGATAAGGAGGGGTATAGTGTTCTTGACGACAAGGTTGATCTGGATCAGGCAGCTGGTGTGGGCACTGCTGGACTTACGGCGTATCAGAGTATTCAGCCGTATGTCAAGAGCGGCGATAAGGTGTTTATCAATGGTGGTTCAGGCGGTGTTGGACTTTGGGGTATTCAGATCGCCAAGGCTTTGGGATGCCATGTTACAGTATCTTGTTCAACAGGCAAAGCAGATCTGTGCAAGTCCCTGGGCGCAGACGATATCATCGACTACAAGACCAGCGACGTAATGACCGAACTCCGCAAGCGCGGCCAAGTCTTCAGCGTCTGCGCCGACAACGTGGGAAACTCACCTCCCGACCTATACGGTTCATCCAACGACTTCCTCTTGCCGGGAAGCAGCTACGTCTTCGTCGGTGGCCACGTTTCGCCGCGAAGTTTCCTGAGTTTGTCTACCAACATCGCGCGACCTTCGTTCTTGGGCGGCGTCAAGACCAAGTTTGTTGCGTACATGACGGTGAACAAGAGCAAGGATTTGAACCAGTTGAGGGATTGGATGAGTGAGGGCAAGGTAAAGACTATTGTTGATTCGACTTTTGGGTTTAAGGAGGCGGATAAGGCGTTTGAACAGTTGAAGAAGGGATCTAGTGGGGGTAAGATTATCGTCAGGTTTGAGGAGTAGGTGATACCTGGGTGACGCTTTGTATTGTAATGTCTATGTTATCTAAAGTAATGTCTTGACCTGCTGTGGCTTATCTGTGATGTACTTGAAGCAATGGTGTACCTGACACAGAGTGTCCCCCAATTGATAGGTAAACTCCAGTACGTGAGCCTTGGATAAGACATGTGCGCGGGCTCAGACCTCAATTGATAGGTAAACTCCAGTACATGAACCTTGGATAAGACATTCACGGGATCGGAGCGGCCCGAATGCACAAACGCCCACCGAACTAACTGGGCATTCCGGATAGCCATGGCGTTTAAACCGACACTCAAAGCTTGCGCCGGCCGGGTCGGGTATTTGATGTACGACATGCCCATCAATCTGCACCCCAGGACCATCCTAAGTTGAGTATGTAGCTCCGAGAGGCCTGGCGCGCGAAACAAGGTGTCGCCGAACAGAGGATCTTTGTCAAAAGTCTGATAAGAACCTCCTCACGTCCCCAACCCAGTAGCAAACTTCTTCCCAACCCACGCAGCACCATACTCCTCATACTCCCCCTTCGTAACGACCAACCTCTCAATATTCGGATGACTCGCCAAATGCGCACCGCCATACCACGTATGTGTAATTGGATCTGCAGGTCTCGCAACCCTAACTATACAATCGTCCGGTACACGCTGCACCACCTCTTTCTGCAACCGTTGTATAAACCCGTCAAAGTGCGTGTTACCACCCACGACGATAATATTGGCGAGAAGACTGGGCCAGAGACCGATGGGGAGCTCGTTGAGGGATTCTTGAACTAGTTCTGCCAGGCCGGGCTGCCTAAGTCCGACGTCTGATGGATTGAACAGGAGTTCTGGGACGGTGAAGCGTTCGTTTCGCAGGGTGAGGGCGTCTTCTTCTGACTGGTTTGCCATTTTTCGCGCTTTAGAGTGTCGGGAGGGTTCGTAGTCGACTAATCTTCCCTTGGAGTGGGTGTGGAAGTCAGGTAGGATGTAATCCTTCGCAATGCCGCCTCCAGATAAATAATCTGATCGTCGGTCTCCTCTTGTACCTCTCCATGACTTTTCTAGATCGGATTTAAAGTCGGGGGAGACGTAGCAGGAAAGTTCTTTCATTTCGTTGACGATGTATGTATCGTTTCGCATGTCGAAGTGACGGAGGGAGATGAGTCGCGTGAGGTAGTTCGTGAGGACCTTGCCGCCGACATCTAATCGTTTGACGGCGGAGTGTAAAGACTGGCCGCGCAGGAGCGGTGTGATTGTCGTATGCGAGTATCCCGAGTCGATTACCATGACGGCTTCGGCGGGTGTGTTATCGACGGTCGGTTGGTCTTGTGGTGTTCGGAAGATATTCTGGATATCGTGGTAGGCATTAAACGTCGGGCCTACAAGATCAGTAACAGCTCAAATCAGCATCCTGAACAAACTCACCTATACCCCGATAGTAACTCTCAAACCCATACTCCTCAAAGACAATCTGATCGCAATTCGTCTGCAAAATGGGCAACCCATTAGGCGGTTCCGCAAGTATCAACCTGCTGCTCCCAGGTTCAAACCCATCCTCAAAAACCTCCCTATCCCAAATCTCCTTCTGCGCCTCCCAATTAACAATAAACCCCTTCTCCACGGGTCTTCTAAACTGTATCTCTCCGAAGTCGCGACACTTTTCGAGCTCGGATGCGACGTAGACTTTGCGCGCTCGGTCGCGGGCTATGACGTTTGGGATGATGCGAGGGTCGGAGAATTTGCCATCGTGGACTACTCCGGCTTTTATTGTTGCTGCACCGTTGTCGAGGACGAGGGTTGGAGGCGTGCCTTTTGGGGCGGCGGGTTTGGCTTTGCGGCTGGGCATTGTTGGGGTGTAGAGGGGATTGATGATGATTTTCTTGATGGTTTGGATGCGACGCGATTTCTGGTGGGGCGGTGGTTACATAAGCTATCATGACCACAATTCATGATGAGTTTGACCGCCTTGTAGTCGTGAACATGCTCTATCATGGCTTCTCATTAGATGGGATCAATCAGACGTGAGTTATATTTTATATCATGACGCTATATCTACAGTCCAGGTACGTTGGGTGATCTCTTCCATTCGCCTCAATTGACATTCTCTACTTGACTGAAACCCAGGTGCCTGACCCTATATTTTTGCTAATGACGGATTTTGAGCTTCAGTTATACCAGATATTAACTACCAGAGCATCAGCCTATTTTCGTCCATTATAACAGCACAGTGACGGAGGCCGTTTTGGTGACTCTTCCTCGCTGCAGACTTAACCCCTCGCAAGAAACTGTAACAAGTACCCATTGGCTCAGCAATATGCGATTCCAGCCCATCGTGGGTGAGTGGAACACCCCCCGATTCCACTGCAATTTTAACACTCTCTTAGCGTCCACGTCTTTTGAGAGGTATGTAATTCGGCGCCAAGAAAGCGCGCGACTGCATTCTTATCCTCCACAAGGACCGACTGTGCTCCCAGCCCTGCGCTTGCAATGAAGTAAGCATTGTGGCTCAGTAGTAGGCAAGTCAGTGTCGTGATTAGGGGTTGACACCACCTTCTTTCACTGCTTTTTTAACACTCTCCCAGCGTTCAAGTTTTTTGAGACACCACCTGGGTCAGGGTAGGCCTCCTGCCTCCTTCACTGCATTTTTAACCCTCTCCCAAGACGAGCACTGAATGTTTGTCTGTAGCTGGAAGCTTCATTATATCTAGCAATTAATACTTTTCTTTTTCTCTTATATATAAATATAACCTAGATAGCAAATAATATAGGTAGTAAAGAGTTAATAGGCAATCCTTTCAGTGTTTAATATCCTACGGCAATCTGCTAAGCTATTATTAGTTACTGCATATCTACATACATAAGACTTTTGTTAATCTTGCCTTTCATCAGCACCCAAAACATCCAAACCCATCCCATTATTCTGTTGGGTTGCCTCCAAGACAGTACGAATTTGCTTCAACCCCAGCATTTCCTTTTCCTTTCCTGCAAGAATCCTAGAAATCTTAACAACATTCCGAATCTGTCGACCATTCATCGGGAGTTCAGCAAGATTCTTCAATACCTGATGACTCAGTGAAGTCTCAGCGTTGCTGTCGATAGTACACCGCCTCCAAACTTTCTCTCTTGCCGTCGCATCAAGGTCTGGGTAGTGCAGTGTCAGATGAATCCTGCTCTGGAATGCTCCATCGATTGCATTGCCTCGATTAGTGGTCAGGATGAGGATACCACGGTAGTACTCGATAACTCTGAAGCCTGTCAGTAAAAAAGTTAAGGAAGGGAGGAGTATAGGTACCTCAGGAATACAGCGACAATTTCGTTATGTCGTAAGTTGTCCATTGAACGTTGTTGAAGGAACACGTCGCACTCATCGAACAGCAACACAGCATCCCATTTCTCAGCCAGTCGCAGGACCTCATTAAGACGACGTTCTACCTGCTCTGCTTCGTTTCCTAGTTCTCCCGCACTCAGAATATACAGTGGTTTTCGAGTATTGTCAGCTACAGCCTCTGCTGTTAGAGTCTTACCAGTGCCCGGAGCACCAATGAAGAGTATCACGACGCCAAGTCCTTTGCCTTGGATAATGTCATCGAAATCAGACGTGTGCCTGGCCTGACCCTCAACAAAGCATGTGACGAGGCTCTTGTAACCTGATGGAAGTACTAAATTCTCAAAGGCGTCGTCGTTCCAGGCAATGCTTGTGATATGATCAACCTCGATTTCACCCCATGTCTTTGTTTGGAGCGGATATGCCTTGACTTTGGAGTTGCAGAGAAGAAGTTGCTTCTCGTTTAGAACGGTGTCTGTGAAGTTAGTCATTCGTGCTATGTAGTACACAGCCAGACTTTATTATATACCTGATTCTTCTATCTGTTCGTTTGACTGTTCTGATTCAGTCATGCTTCCATGTCGTCGATGACGGTATCCATCCCTTTTGGATTCCATCGTATGGATAGAACCCACAATGGGCGGCGGAGGTGGCGGGAAAGTATGAATAGGACGCATACCGGGCGGCGGAGGCGGCGGAATCGAAGGATAAGAACCCCCAATGGGAGGCGGAGGTGGCGGAAGTGAGGTCCCCATGTGTCGGTTGTTGTCAGCGACTCCAAGCCTGGGTTTGATCGAGTCTTCAGCTAGACTGACCAGCGGTAGACGGCTTCCCTTATGATCAAAATAACTGGCGGCATCGACGACGACTCTTTCTTCGATCTAGAAACACCTTGTCAACACTCTGATTATGAGTCAGATGGGCCACAGGTATACTCACCTTTCGCTCGATGGCTTGACCTCTAACTCCAAGGTTCAGTGATCCAGAGTAAGCCTTATAGTGGATTCCTTTGAGTTCTTGGAACTTCCTTCCCCGCTCGATAGCTCGTTCTCTTACCGAATTTGCCGAAGGATGAAAGTGAAACGGATATATGGGTAAGTCTGTGATGTTCTTAGTGCCAGAAAACTGGCAGATCGAGAAAACCTGGTTGTCATATCCAAACTCCTGGCCATCCCAGTCCACAAATTTGGTGTACAAAGTAAGGTAGCTATTCTGTTGATGGAAATAGCGGCTAACGATAAAAAGTCGTTCTTTTCCATCAACGAGGCTGAACAACAACGTGCCCGGCTCAAAAAGAGCCCAAAGAAGCTTGAATGTGACGATGCCCTGTTCCGTATGGTCTTTGATCTCATCCACCTCACCACGAATCTCAGCATGTAGCACCTTGTACAGCAGCTGAGAAAATACATAGCCGGGGTGACCCTCCTTCTTCTGTCTCTCCAAAATGTCACTGAACTTGTTCCACTGATGATAGAAAGGATGGAAAGGTACTTTAAAGACGAGCTTTTTGAGCGACGTGGTGATCCCTTGATAACCTTCGAATACTTCACTAAGCGTCTGCTTTAGCGATGAGTTCTGAACAACGACTGAGTCGAGCTCGAGGAGCTTTCCTTCGCTGTGGCTTTTACGCATGCGCACAACGATGGCTTTTTGCTTGATTTCCTTCTCCTGCTCGATATTTATGCGAAGGTTTTCTGGGTACTCCTCTACCCAGTTCTTACAACACCCACACTTTGGGGGACCTTCGTACAGAGTTTGTATTTCGCATTTTTCGCCCTCTTCGAGATCATCAATGTTTAGGTCGGGGGGACTGTCTTCGGGCCTGGCCTGGGTCTTGACAATCTCACCAACTTCTGTGCACTTGAAGCTTGAATCTCTCAGTGGTGAGTTGGGTCGTTTTGTAAGTGTTGGTGGATTGTCAAGTGATGGGATAGGAGATGCATCCGGAGCATCATCGACTTTCTGGGATGGCAACATGGTCGTGTATAATGTCTTGGAACGTGGTTGAATTGGATTCATGGGTAGCTGCGATGTGCTTTATATTATAGTCATCATTCTACAATATACGTTGCGTCTTATCATTGTCAGCCTAAATGCCACACGCCTTTCTCGGCAGGTGGGTGTCAGAAGAATTGTCCTCTAAGGCTGAGGGTACAGAAATAAAGTAGCCTAAACCACAGCCTTAAGTCAGCATAAGGTAACCAAAACATTTTATCTCTTATGCTCTCAGCGGCCAATTCTTCTGACACCCTGACGCTTAGCAAATTATTTTCAACCCTTCATTAGAATATACGCAAGTGATTGGTGCCCTCATATGCCGACTTCAGGTTTTCATCCTACCTACAGACACATCAACAGACAGCAATATCATTACCCATCCAATTGCAATCATGCAAACACGTAATCTAGGCATACAGTAGCATCTTTGTGTTTGAACTTCTGCCACCCAGCAGGCAGCAACCCACTGGTCGGATAGCATCCAGGCCTTGAGACTGTCTGTGAAATACCCTAGAGCTTGAGAATTGTGCAAGCTCCAAATGACTTCAATGTAGTGTTTCTTACCGACATTTGCTGAGCAGTTGAGTTTGTCCCAGGCCACCAGTCAAGCGAGCCTACTGTGACGAATATAGGCTGCTATTTCAACCTGCAATTTACATATACTGAGGATGGAAGTCGACCTGGTCTCTTAAGCTACAATTTTCCTCTTACCGTGTGCTGAAGAGATGTGCTTAATTTAGATGGTAATTGAGATTACTATGCGGAGAGCCGTAGTAAGAAAGACCAAACCTTACAATGGGGATGTTCGTTATTAAAAACAGTTTTAAAGGAAACTTTTAGTGATAATTTGTATAGAGGTTAAATTGAACATTAAATCGTATTGTGGTTAGAGATAATTATAACTAGCGAAAAAAATATATATAGATATTACATATAATCCAAGTCATTAGCAACATAATCGTGTTCGTCGTATCTCTGACCATCAATTGGTATCTTCCCAAACCATGCTTCATGTCTTAACAGACTCCAAAATCCCCTTCTCTCTAAGTAAATCGCCCAAAACCTGAAGTTTAACCGGCTTCGCAAGAAATAAATCAAAGCCACTCCCACTCGCCTCCTTCTGTGCCTCCTCCGTAGCCAGACCAGAAACCGCAAACATCGGAACACTCTTTTTAATTCCCTCCTTGCTTTCAAAAGCCCTAATCAACCTCGCCGCTTCAAAACCGTTCATGACCGGCATGGAGATATCAGATAATATACATGCAAAGTCCCGTGGTGACTGCGTGTATTTTTCCACTGCTTCTTTACCGTTGATGGCTTTGTCGTATCGGATTTGGAGTTTCTTCATGTATGCGATGAGGATTTTCAAGTTGATGTGGTTGTCTTCGACAAGTAGCATTCGAGGCGCGTGGTTATCCGTATCACTTGACTCTTGTCCAGCAGGCGGGGCCGCGTCTGGTTGTGGAGGAAACGAATAGCTAGGCGTCGTGCTTGGATTGACCGCTGGTGGGCTACTACCAGGAAGAGGCGGGGTGGGACGAGGTTCTTCATCTTCCACCCAACGACTGTAGGCAAGTGCCAAGGTCTTTGCGAGTTTCCGTGGACCGATCCTAAACGATATACTCCGTTAGTCTTGAATGGTACATAGTCAGTGGTCAACTTACGGCTGCGACACAAATTCAAAAACACCTTTCCAGCCGGCCGCACTCGTTCTCTCGTAGGCGGCCAAGGCATCCTGGCATATGACAACGTTTGGAACCTGAGCAAGCGAGTCCGTGTACTGGGTTGTAGCTGGCAACGAATGCTGCGTCCAAAGCATGAGATCCGGTTTTCTCGAATTGTCGTCTTCTGCTACTATCTCAAGCTTCAACCATTCTTTGCAGATATGATCCAAAGTGTTGCGCAGGCCAGTAGAAGAGCCAGACACAATCCGAACACGCAGTCCCGCCAGATCCCGGACTTGTTCATTGAACTTAGCTTGGGCACTGGATGGAACACCAGACGATCCGGGCCTCTCGAGAGGAAGCAGAACAGTAACTGTTGTACCGACGCCGACTTGACTTTCGATCGAAATTTGGCCTCTGAATTGCTTCACAATCTGTTTGACGAGACTGAGTCCAATGCCGGTCCCTGGGGACAGATCATTCTCTTGAGTGAAGGGCTTGAAAATTCCCCTCTGGAGATACTCCTGGCCAATACCTTTACCTGTGTCCTTGACCACGAAACAAACAACCTGTTCCGGCCTGCGACGCCTAACAGCAGTGACCTGTTGCGTGAGGGAGATGGTGATGGTACCGTCTTTTGTGTATTTCAACGCGTTGCCAACAATGTTCATGACAATGCGACGGACGGCACCCACGTGGAAGCGGAATAGCCAATCGCACCCAGAGTCCAGAGAAAGAATGATGGTTACGTTTCCGAAACTAAAAGTCGTACCTGTTGATTGAGTCACTCCAGGACTGAGCTGGTCCATAGCTTCAAGATAGTCCGACGCGGTATTGGCTGTATTGTCTGCGTGGCGCGAAGCGCGGCGTGCGTGTGGCCGTTGAGAAATGTATTGGTTGATGGATTTGTGTTGAAAGTTGAATCCAGCAAAGACACTCTCGACCACATCCTCTACCAATTCGTCAAGTGAATAATCGGTGACGAGAACCTTGCCAAAATGCTGCGACCCGGGTTTATTGAAATGGCTCGTCGGCTGACCACCAGTGACCTTGTTGTTTGAATTGGCGAAGTTATTGACCCTGGAATAATCGAGAAGATGATCTATCGTATCGAGCAACGTTCGCGAGCACGTCTCGATAGTGTGTGCAATGTTTGTCTGAAAGACGTCGAGTTTCGTATCAGCTATGAGCTCCGTGCTCAACAGTACGCCGTGAAGAGGAGAACGTAATTCGTGGGACAGAGATCCAAGGGCATCGGATTTGATCTTTGCAGATTGCAAAGCTTCAAGTCGTGCAATCTCAACTGCAGCAAGAGTTCCAAAGCCGCGCAGGTAGCTTAGTTCCCCCTGGACGGTAAAGGTGCGCGTGGGAGTGTTGGTGTAGATTAGTCCGCTGGCGCTCCATCGTTCTTTTATGGGATCCCAGACGGGGAAGAAGGCTACGCTGCGGGCGCCTGGAAACGCAGCGGAAATGATTCGACCCTCGCGCTGACGCGACAGAGGTTTCCGTTGCAGTGACCTGTGCGGCGAAGATTGTCCAGATACTGAGCGGCCACGTTCTGCTGGCGCCCAAGAGAAGACGTCGTCAGACGATGAGTCGGATGTTTGAAGCTCCCCGTCAACATCGAACATGAAGACCTTGCCTTTAGGATATTGGTTCAACATTTTCTTCATGAACTTTTCACTGAGCGCTACCGAGCTTACGGGACCTTGAGCATGGTCAATGCTAGAGGTTCTAGAAGTGGAATACCCCTTGATGTCACAGGTGCGATCAACCTTGCCCTCCTCTTGGGAATAAGGACTGTCGTCGCTGCTTGTTGAGGACGAGTACCCTGCTGATCCGGGCTTACCTCCTGTAGTGCTGGTCTTGTCGGCGCGATAGCTTGCCATGGTTGCGTCAAGAAACAGGCAGCCCTCAACCTCGACCGACTCTCTAATGATATTGGCAGCCCTTGAAAAGACATTGGCTTGGCTTTGGTTCTCCTCCATGGTGGCTTTTGTGCGCTCGGCCAGAGTCGTCGGGGCGCTGGCACGACGGGCTTGCCTTGGCAGTTCGTCGTCTGGCGGGCCATCAGACGTGACACTCTCCATGTCGCTCTCCAAGCCCTGCTGATTTGAATTGAGATTCCCTTCGATGGAGGCGAGAATATTCTCAAAGGCAGTGATGTTTGACTCGTGACGCCAGCCGGTCAGTGTCGAACCGCCCTCGATAAAGGAACCTATGCCTCTGTTCATTCGTGCATTTCTCCTATTGATGGCCTTGAGGCTTTCCGTCTCGAGGTGTTCGGATATGGCACAGGAAATGTCGCGCAGTCGATCGCTGTTGACGTCGGTCCACGCGCGTGCAGACGTATTTACGACATGGTACACACCGATATTGATGCCTCGTTTAGTGCGAATGGGGATAGCGGCGTAAGAAGTGGCATAAGAAGGACCCAGGATGGGGATAGCATAGGATGGGAACCTGTTGTCGTCTTCCAAGTTTGGTACGACGGTAACAGGGAGCACCCCATCATCTTCATCGCCGGCCGACTTGTTCAAGATGGTATAATCGCATGCATCGTTGCCTCGACGAGCGGCGGTTCCGCAAAGTCGAAATGGCTCATTGTGTTCGTGGTTAGGTACCGAAGAGCGCAGATAGGTACCGGAGGTAGCTTCGGCTACGAAGTATTGGTACTCGGAATCGAAAAGAGAAACAAAGGCTCGCTCTGCGCCGACGTGGTATATGCCGAGTTGGGTCAGGGCCGTCAAGATGGTACTGATAGACGAGAGGTGCTCGGTCCCGTGAGTTGAACGTCGAAAGTCTTGGACGACTTGAGAAAGTTGGAATGGAAGCCAGTATCTGTCGATTATCCATCAGGGTTTTTGTCGCCCATGGTGAAGAGGACGAGAAGGGAGGGGTAAAGATGCAATTCTCACCTAAAGGTTTCCCTCTCGCGGACAGTTTCGGAAACAACCTTGTGAGGCGTTACAGGCCTGGGATTCGATTGGGCCGACATGACAAATTGGACAATGTTCCAAGATGTATCATGATGAATCTAACACGAAAAGGTGGAAAAGAACAAGAAGCATTTTGTTTGGACTAGACCCTGGGGACGAGAAAACAAACATGCGCTGATGAAACCTGAGAGATTAGCGACATGGTCTAGACTCTTGCCCACTAAATTTAACAAAAGTGGAACCCGTAGTACCTAATAGCCTACGTCACTACAGTAATGTGAGGCAGCTCCCTGTCGAGGTTTCCTTCTGCCATCGAGAATTCCATGTTTAGAATCGGGGTTTGATCAACCAATCATATCGAGTACGGACTGTCTCCGGATGATGCTGTTTAACTTTTAATTTTTTAATCCGTAATCCTTTCGTGAAATACAATACTACAGGTGGCCAGAGTAACAATATGTGGTGTACAAAGGCAGTCCCTGATATATCGGTCTTTACTACTATCAGTTTTAAGTCTATTAAATAGAACAAGACACCTTTACAAGTACCTGCAGAAGAGTCTTGTTATATCTTGGCAAGCTCAATTGAACGCGATAAGCAGAAGCCCCACATGAGCTCCTACCTTGGACTCCGTTATCAGATAAAAGTCTGGAAACGTGCACCTTTTTTTGCTCTTTTCGCAGCTCTTAGGGTTAATATTCTCGTCACCACCCACAGGCACTCGTTGTCTTTGTATTTTCCAGGTGTCAACACATTGCCAGGATATTGTTTTACTCGAGTATAATTGATAGACATCCAGGTGGGTGTCGGAAGAATTATCATCTCAGGCTTAAGCTACAGAAATAAAGCAGCCCAATACCTGGCATAAGATGAACAAATTATTTCGTCTCTTATGCTCCAGGCAGCCAATTCTTCTGACGTCCTGACGATATCATATGTGCCTACACTACGTGTATCCAGAACCCTTGTTCTCTCCATGTAGTTCTAGGCCATCATACTGGTGTCTAAGCGTAGGTCAAGTGTGCCGCACAACACAAAATTGCAAAGACCTTGCACTGCTGGTTGCAAAAGTGGTTTGATTGGACCAGATGAAAAGCCGATAAAATGTGAACCTCACGACAGGGAAGTTCGCCCAATGAGTGAAAGTTCTTTGTTCCGATAGCAAACAACAGCGATTGTATCCACTGTTCCAGATTCATGGTTCGCAGTACTCTCTTTATGGCTGGGTAGTACAGCATTTTGAATTCCTTTGTCTTGAAACTTGTAGTAAAAAGAGAACTGACCATTTCTTCATTCAAAATGTCTTCTTGGACTTCCCATATTAAGCCAACTCAAATTTCTGGCGTTCATGCTCTGTAAGAAAGGGTGACACAAACGGTTCCGAGATAAGAAGCAAAGTCAGCCTCAATGCGCATTGCTTTATGAATGTTCATAACGTGATGTTAATGTAGTCTTTATGTTTCTGATAGTGACGTGTAAGACTGCATGAACTATCGAGACAAACATTCTGAGCGACGTCCGCCTTCTTCAAACGTGTTACTTCACCTACTGTAATCCTTTGATGTAAAAATACGGTCCTTTGATCATCAGTGTCATATGAGGCCTATCATAAAAGCGCATTAAAAATGGATAATTGTTCCAGAGAGGCGCACGTCTCAATATGCTTGAGTATATAATCGCCATCCACCATCCATCCTCTGTCTCGATTCTTCAAAGTTCTATCTGCACACAAGTACATACCCGTATCTATCTCGATCCATTACCAACACTGCAAACCTCTTCTATTGTTCTTGGAATGGCAATAAATATACGAGAGCTCAACACATACTTATCTTTCTAAACCTGCAACCGCAAAGATGGCCCATCAAGCCTCGGGCCCCCTGTTTGGGGAATCCATCAATATCTACATGGACGACTCCAACATCGCGATCGGAGGACGCAAGGTTTACGACATCTACCAGAAAAGCCATCCCGAAGCCCCACGCCGTCGATTCTGGTACTATGACTTCGAAAAGCTCGGTGAAATAATCACGAAGGAACTCGCCAAACAATATGGCTGGAGTGAAGATGATCCCACCGTACACAAACAGTACAACTTCTACGGCGTAAATCTTAATCGGAACCCTCAGCTGAGACGTTTGCCACGTCGTCACGATGTCAAGCTTTACCACTGCATGAAAAATGGTCTGCAGAAAGAGAAGGGGGCCGACTGCAAACTCACTGCTGACTTTACTGATCGAGTCAAAAGTACTAATCCGTTCCTTGAAGCTGCGTATTTTATCGTGCTCTCTGGAGACGCGGACATGGTTCCTGCGATCGAGAAAGCTATGAAATACGGCTTTGTGGTTCATGTTTGGTCATGGGATGAAAGTCTTTCTGGGCAGTTGAAGAGACTTGAAAAAGATCGTCGGGGTCTTGTAAAGGTTCACAAGCTTGATGAGCGGATTGTGGATTTCACACTGTAAGGAGACGGGTCTCTTGTGATGTCCAACCTCGATCGCGCTGTCACTCATGAGGCATGGGAATGCGGGGAAAAGGGAGGAATGGGAGGATAACAGTAAGATGAGTGACCTTGTCAGAAGAAACGGACGGGGGCTAGGGGCTGGACTCTTTGCAGCTCAGATGGGGATCAGTCATGACACAACTTGAGGGATTTGGTCAGCAAAATGTCATGATCCATGAGAGAAGGCATATATATGTGCGAAAATTTCAAGTTTTGGATGTGCGTTCATGTATTGAGATATGCTTTTGTTTAGTAGATCAGTTATTGAATTGGCTTTGTTTCCTTACTCCTTCACTTTCAACTATGAACAAGACTCAACACTCAAACGTTCATGTTGATCAGAGCACCAAATTCATCCTCTTGCTAGACGTTATTGTGCAACTTTGTCTAGAATAGACTACGCGGAACAAACATACCACCGTGAAACCCAGGAACACAGCCTCGCGGAAGGATAGAGGATACCTTAGCTTGGCAGGAACCGGCCAACAAACAAGTCTATTATTGGAGCTACTCTTTCAGGGCTGCCAACGGTTGTAACGCTGCTCTATATTTAAATCACCAGACCCTTGGACGGATAAGTGACGTCAAATGATGGCTCAGGGAACGAGGGTCTGCAGTCGTACAAGCTGTGGCGCCTCCCGAAGGGTTCGTCTGTACACATCTACTTGTGACACCACTGCCCTTCATCCTTTCGTCTCGTGACGAGACATTGTGTATATGAGTAGAGAATAGGATGAAGGATTAGCCAAGAAAAGAAATGTATCTTCCTCGGCCGAGTTCCGTCTTGTTATTAGTATCCGATGATCGTGTAATGATGCTGACGAGGCTTAGGTACTTTTGACTCTCAAGAGACGAGATCCACGCGTCTAACTCAAGGACTTCCGCTTCGTGCAGTAGCCGGGAAGATGCAGCTATCATTACGAGATGTCTGTACGGGCCGAGATAACCCTCGTCCA
Source organism: Fusarium coffeatum (assembly GCF_003316985.1). Classification (NCBI taxonomy): domain Eukaryota; kingdom Fungi; phylum Ascomycota; class Sordariomycetes; order Hypocreales; family Nectriaceae; genus Fusarium; species Fusarium coffeatum. The sequence continues at coordinate 56,469 of NW_022157912.1, read as the reverse complement.
GTCATGAGGACTGCCGATCTATAAAGGACATAGTCCCGTCTTCATATCCAAGCGTGCATCCAGAACTCATATACTCGTTCAGTCTTGCTATCTCTACACACTATACAACATCTTATCAATTTTCAGAAAGACGCTGTACATGCCACCCCTCTTTATAGCTACAATGTCCACCACTTCTGAATCTAGTGTGTCTAGTGAGTCTATATACACCACACCCGAAGGTTTTAGATTTGCATACGTCTACGTAGACGAATCCAACCTCTCCATTCAAGGCGGCAAAGAATGGGCCAAAAGGCACCCTGAATCGCCCAACCATCATCCCAACTGGCAGTATGACCTAAGCGTTCTTGTAGATCGCATTGAAGACGGGTTGGGATTCAACGAAGACGACGACAACCAGATATACTTTCGACTCTACGGTTCGGATATCCAACCACTGAAGAAGGGATTTCGAGCTCGCTCCCGTCATGTCTTCGAAGTCATGGAATTCCAACGAAGCAAATTTGACGGGCGCGAGAAACAGGTCGACACCAGTCTGGTCGTCGACATGGTCCATCGAGCCACCTCTTACATGCATCTCGGGTTCAAGTGTACGTTTGCATTTGTTTCGGGCGATGCGGATATGATACCAGCTGCTGTGACGGCTTCAGAATGCGGCTTCAACGTGCATATTTGGTCTTGGAAAAATTCTCTCTCCAACACCTTTCGGGAAATATGGAACACTGAAGAAGGCAAAGGAGCTACCGAAGGGCTGATTTCGCTTCATTATCTCGATGATCATCTCAATGATATTACGATGGGATTCTCTGAGAAAAGCAGTGAGTCCACTGTCCCTGTTGTTCAGCGATGTAGGTGGCGGGAGTACTGCAACAAACGAGATCGGTGCAACAGACACCATACGGATGAGGAAAAGAACTTCTTCTCTTCTGGGAAGGTTAAAGCCCCGTGGAGGCACAAATGGTGTTTTAATGGGGACGATTGCAGGAGATATAACTGCCCGTGGGCTCACAGACTGGCTGAGATCTTCTGTCCCACTTGTGAAGTGACAGGAGACCATCATATAGACGGTTGTCCTAAGAAGTGAGATAGAAGATATTGGCAGAGGATCTGTGTAGTCTATTTGCTTTTGATCTTCCTGTTTACTCCTGTTTGGCTGGCTCTGGATGGATATCTGTTCGTTCATACTTACTGTCCCATAATGTTCGATACTCGAGCTTCTGTATCCTAGTTGGCAATGCAATAGTTCCGCAATAGTCTCTCAATAGTGTCCTAGTAATAGATATCAGCCATGACAGGAATCAGCCCTCTGGAGGAATGACAAGAGATTATTCGCGAGGTTTTCGAATCTCCACTGACTGTGAATGTCACAACTTCAGCTGGCTATGACAGCGCCAAAACGCGCCCATATTGCCATCTGTCTCTTCACGAGATAACGCAAGCCTCAGGCCGTAGGCTTGACCTGGTCAGAGGCATTAATTCTATGCCATACCAATCTAAGAGGGTAGCGACCTTTTGAATCTGGGAATGAACCAATATTGGCAGCTCTGACGGTGTTAGCGAGGTTGACTATTCGGAATAGTTATGGGACATACTCCACATGGAGTGATAAATAGAGTATAGTAAATTTATAGCATCCAATCATCGCAACTTAGTGGCCTCAATGATGGTAGCTGAGGGTGGTCTAGACCGTCGTCGACTAACGCCGCTCAGACAGCCCCATAGTATAGTCCTGGGACTCAGCCAGCCTCATGGACTACCTGTTCATCGCGATACGGTGTCAAGTGGTGACAGAATGATTATCATCTGAGTCTTGGGGTACTATAGTAAAGCAGTCTAAATTCTGATAGTCTAATATGAGTAAGTTATTTTGTCTCTTATGCTTTCAGCAACTGATTCTTCTGTTACTCGCCTGGCGGTGTATCTTTCACTCGGTGGTGCAAGTAAATTCTATAAAGACGCAGCAATATCTCTTGTAAAATATCACTCATCAATTCTCCCATCACAATCATCCAGTCATCACCATTACAACACACCATGAAGCTGTCACTGGCCATCCTATCTCTTGCCGCTGTGGGATCTTCTCTTCCCGTTCAGCAGGCAAGCAACCATCAACAACACCACTTGAAGGGTATCTTCTAACATGGTTTACAGGCGCAAAATGAGGTTCAATCCCGTGGTTGGTTCTCCCATGCCGTTCCGATTCGAGAGGTAATAATCCTCGACCGTATTGTCTCTAAGCTATCTGCTAATCTCCTCCGTAGATAGAAGATGAGGTCTATGAGCGCCGATGGCTCAGAACCGCTCTCAAGATTGGTGGAAAGACAGGTAAGACACATGCCATTCCTTTGCAACATGGATACTAATTCCGTAACAAGACTAGAGGTCTGTTTAGCGCTTGCTCGAAATAGGTTCCAAGGTATGCTACGAGATGGAATAGAGATGGATAGGTGGGCCGTAAGTGTAAGATGTCACACTAAGACGCAAACCTATATAAATTATACCTATCTATGAATATCTACTAGTGAAAGTCATATCTAACATCCCTACTGCAAAAGCCGGGTATCCTCATCCAAAACACCAAAAAGACTCCCAATTTCCTTCCCCACCATTCTCAACTCATCAGCAACCTGTCCCGTAACAAGAGCATAGGCGTACAAGAGAGCATAATCCCTCTCTTCCACCAGTACCCCATTACCACCCTCACTCAAACTCTCAAGTCCTCCATGATGCTCCTTTCTAAACTCAAAGATCTTACTCAACAAGTTCTCCCTCGCAGAAACAATACTCCCCGTAGCATCAGCAAAAGGATACTCCAACATAGTAGAGCTAGCAACAACCTGGAAAGCCTGACAGATATGATCGCAAAGAATAGCTCTTTCCCTCGCAGTGTGGGTTAGTAACGCTTTTTCACCTTCTGTCAGATGACCTTTTCGACATGCGACGAGACTCATGTTGTAAAAGCTATCCAGAATTCTCATCGTGCCTTTAAGAACTCTTCCGTAAACGTCCATGGGAAAAGGTCCACGAAGTTCAAATTCTGAGGCAGCGGAGATGCGCAAACTGTCGAGGTTGGCAGCGTAGCGTTGCAGAGCGGCTTGTTCGCCGGATTTGAGATAACTTTGCGATCCTTCGCTGCGGAATAGGACTGTTAGGGGACCGCGTTTCCAGATGAGACCCATTTGGAGATGGAGCACCGAAAGACTTTCTTTGAACTTTCGTCGAGCGGATATGGGCCATATCACGCGGCAGATCACGAGGCCCCAGATTATACCTGCTGTGACGGCTATAGCTCTTCGTTTGGCGATCTCCATGATACCGGGTTGTTCGAAGATTGCATCGTCGGTGTCGTAGCCATCGGCCTTTCTTTTGACTCTGTATGCGTATAAAGTTGAGACATTGTAGGCGAGGAGACTGATTCGTCCGAAAGAAGCCTTTCCATGTTGGATGACGAGGTAGAAGTTGATGAAGCTGGTAAGCCAGCCGAGTGGTACGAGAGCTAGCGCATAACCGTGGCTGATTTTCCAGTTGACGATGGAGAATAAAGCTCCGAACAACGTTCCGATGAATCGAGCCAAACTGACGGTGTTGGAAGCGCCGACTGTGAAACTGCAGACGATGATAAAAGACAAGAGTCCCCATTCACCGCGCCACTCGGTGTACAATTCCCTCGTCTCTTTGAGAAACGCGAGCATGGCCCATAGAGCTGCACCGATACCGACTTTGAGACCGAACTGGACTGCATGATGTTAGTTGCGTCGCACAAGTCAGGTGTTGAACTTACTATCATCTCGCGCCATTTTCTTAAAAAGCGCTGAGATATTCCTCCAGAACCAAGCTAGTATCTTGTTGAGATCAGGAGCATGATACCATGTCCTAACATCCACAGGCCTCGGAACGTTGGCAGAACTTTCCGCTACACTCATCCCACTCACAGATCGCTGTCTATTGCGCATCAACACATCCGCCTCAGCCGACTCAAACAGCCTGATAGCCTTGTTGAGGTCCTGCTCATTATTCTTCCACCAGAGTAACCACCTCCAACTTCGACTTTTGTGAATTACAACGTACTGCAGATCATCTAGGACGTCCAGATACTGCAGTACATCCTCGCCGAATGATTGAAGACTGAATGTAAAGTGTCCACAGGCAGCGGCTACTTCTTCAAGATTTGCTCGGGTGGAAAAGTCGGATGAGGCCATGCTTTCTATTCGTTCATAGAGTCCGTGGAGAGCATCCGAGCGCGCTTCGTCGAACGTATCCAGCGAGTCCATTAAATTGCGGCGCAAGTCTTCGTCGACATTGATTTCGTAGTGAGGGGGCTGCCCGAACTGTGGCTCATGGAGAATTCTGCAGAGGTTCTGGCGTACTGTTGACATGGCCATTGCTATAGACTCGTTAAAATGCTCGAATAGCTCTCGTGCAGTGTTTGTTGTATCTGTTCCGGATGTCTCTGAGCTGAGTGGCTTAGGATGTTTCAGCTGCTCGAGTTGGGTGTTCGTCGCATTCCTCAATCCACCCAAAGCTTGTGAAAGCGTCTCCATTGATCGTGCGACAGACTTCTCGTGCTCGTATATCGCTTCGTGTCCAAGAAAATAGTGCTCAAATTTGGCTTCCCTCATGTCCTTCATCATCTGGGCGTAAGATTTGGAGTAGTGCGTCGACGCCGCCGTGAAGCCATCAGACACCAACCCTTCTTCGGATCCGCTGAGGAAGCTGTTGGTGATCATGTACAGCATATCGCCCAAAGGAATCGAAACGCGATTCATTGTTTCGCGAAGTGACGTCCGAGCAGAAGTTCGCCAGAGAAATACGTTGACCAGCGTCGTAGTCGTGATGCCCATGACCAACATCTTGAATACCTGCAGTACCTTCTCATTTGAAAAGACATTCGACATGACGTGGTTCTCCTTGGTAACGACACCGATAATAGCCAGCGATGCAAGTGTCGTTCCAACATTGACGAGCGGATTCAGCATCCTCTGCTTAACCCATCCCATAAACCCAAACCCACCGCCAATAAACACCACGACAACCAAAACATGCGACAGCGTAACAAGATGCATCGTCGACCCAAAGAAAACCGACGTAACCATCGAAAGCACCGAAATGATCTCCGCGTACGCCACGGCGACAATAGCGATAAGAATAGCCTCAATCATGGACCCAGTCGATCTCGCAGGATGAAAGTAAACCGTAATAGTAGCGACAACATGTTTACCCTCAGGCTTGCCAAGAAAGTTGGCGACAAAGGGTACAAAAGTGGCGAGGCTGGCGATGGTGTATGCGATGGTGCATTTCAGGACGCCTCGGCCGTTGGGGGTGTCGAGCCATCTCTGACAGCGGGCTGATGTGTCCAGGATGCCGTCTTTAACGGTTTCGATGAGTCGGGGCATTTCATTGTTCATGACATGTTGATGTGATGGGAGGTTAAAGCCTAATTCCTTGGCTCCCGGTTGGTTGTCAGCTTGTGAGGTTGGGGGTCATGTGATTGGTCAGCTTGACGACATCCATATTAGTCATGAAATTCAACTGCATATCATGAACAAAAATTGCTGAAGTTTGGTAAAGCTTGTTTGAATAGATTTGCTAAAAGAATCTGAGAGGCAATTTTTCTGTTTTTAGTAAACCTATGGACATGAAATCCTTATCATCAGGCAGATGTCTAGTTCATGTCTGACGTAAAGTGACCTGGAATTTAGATGTGCCCATTAGACTATAAGGCCAACCATCAAGCAAGTAGCCACGAAAGCAGTAACGAATGTTTTGGAAAACAATTGAAAGGGGTGAAATTCACTGCTAACCTACAACCGATTTGAGAAATAGATAGGAAAAATTGCAGGAAATGGAACTGGGTGACCGTGTAATAGGAAAATGTAGTCAGTCTATCGAGGTCTAGATGCAAGTCGGGAATAACGCTATTGGCAATAAAACTCCACATTCAAGTAATACCGAGTCACCCGCTTTAGCTTTAGTAAATAGTTTAGGTTAAGCGAAATTATTAGTTACAGGCCGCCTCAACTCTTCAATTTGAAAGCTTTTATTCTAGATAATAATCAAGGATAGAATTATGTACATGAATTGCATCTCGCCTTCAAATGAATGGACATAGGGAGGATACCCCAACTCTTCCTGTGACCCCTCTGCCGACCGACACCATGATAAGCTAAAATGCTATCACGATTCAGTTATGATCTCACGAGCAATTAATTCAATAGCATGGAGGTTTACCCCAGGAGAGGGACCGCCAGACAAACCCATGTTGAGATACTTGCCATAGTCATCATCGCCGTAATAAAACGGCCCCAGAGTTTCGTCAATGGCGGTGCAATCGGAATCGAAATCCCCTGTGCATTCTCGAAGCGGCGCTTGACAATTGAGTTTGCCTTCAGATGACTTTTGACAAGTGATGAATGAGACAGGATAGAACATGCTATCGATATTGGGCGGGCAGTTCAAGATACGATAGCTATCAGAACGTGCCCCATTCATTATGCACAGACGGGCGCCGCTGGACGTCTCTTCCACGAAACCGCTGATAGTATCGATGCTGTATGTGAGATGGTCTTTGTTGATCTGCATGTCGAATCCATTGAAGTAGCCAAATCTAGCTTTCCCCGTAAGGACCTTGCCATCGACTGCGCCCCCAGAAGCGATGATATCAAAAGTGGGGATGGGCTTGACAGCTTCGCTTGTAGTAGTAGCGGCGGCAGTGGTAATATCTGCAATAGACGACTCAAGGGTCGTTGTTGAATCCGTCGTGGTTGTGGTCTCGACAGTGGTGGAGATAGAGGAAACGTCGGTACTAGCAGACTCAACAGTCGTGGTTGGATTTGCTGTCACTGTGGTTTCGAGGGTCTCGATGGCCTCTGTACTAGTGCTTTCCTCAGAAATTATTGAAGAGATTGTTCCGACGACGGAAGTGGTTGATGCCTCAGTCTCAGCTTCAACAGTAGCAGTAGAAAGTGTCGACAAAAGAGTTGAAGTTGTAGATATGGCAGATTCAAGAGTCGAACTGGTTGCTGGTCGAGGCTTACAGACACTGGCGACAGTAAGGTTGGCCGCCAGAGCGACGATGCAGAAAGGAGTGACAGCGCGCATCTTGAACCAAATGAAGGAATGAATGTAAATGAACGAGAAGGAGAGGAGGAAAATAGAAAGAGGATGTGGGAAGGTTTTTAACGAAATGGGTATCTTGTTATCTGCTGGGTCAATATCTTTAATAGTTTCCCACACTACCCGCTAGTTCTGAGACAAGTATTTTTAGATCCGTTATAGACCCAGTTATTAATTGGGACTATTTCAGCCATGGCACCATTCTTTTTCAGCTGAGCTCTGTGACATGGATGCTCCGGTGATTTGCACAAATAGCCACTAAGTCGGGTTGACTCGCGTAACAACGCTTACAGCCCCTTTGACAAATTCTAGCTTAGCAGCACCAGCTGTGTTTTAGTCCACCCTGCAGCTTTCATATCAGAAGTGCTTGGAAGTTATGAGCACCGATCTCTCCACTCGGGCCGTGAACGACATTGACACCGTTCAAATATCGTAATTCAAGACATGATTATAGTCTCTGTCTGAATGCGCAAAGACTAGATTCGACATTGAGAATCATGGTAATTACATAATATTTATTGTATTTTTATGAATTTCAACTTTGTCATCTTCATTAGAATATTTTGCTGAAGTCTGTAAGTCTTATTTTGAGTAGAACAGTTGAAGTCATAAGAGGCAATTGTTCTGTCCTTTGCAAACCTTGTGTGCGTAAAAACCTAATTATTAGGCAGAATTCTGGGGTTTCATGTCTGACGAAAACTGGCCTGGAGTTGAGATGTGTCTATTGGACCTGGAGGCACTGCTTGACCGGGCTGAAGTTAACTTTTGTTTCGAGTCGCGACATAACCTTTCCCTCGGACCTCAATCGACGTAAGCTTTAGAGTCTACGATCTGAAATGTGGCGCTTTGTTACGCAAGCCTTTGCGATTTTCCACACGGGGTATGTTATCATCAAATCAAAAAGCATAAAAGAGCGAGGAAGGCAGCATGGTTGTAAAACCTCCTCATGGAAGCTTCCCTTTGATCTTGTCAGATTAATCTTGCTGTGGATATCAAGGTTTGCACGAATGGAACATTCTTCTTACAGTTGTAACTCAACACTGTTTAGTATAAACTCTAATAATTTGAACGAAAAGCTAGAAAATGTACGTCGAAGAAACCTTCGGCATCTTGGGTTATATAAGGATGTCTCCTCCCACTCAAGAAAGAAAAGATTCCCTTCCTTCAACACATACTCAACTACCCAGCAGGCTCATCTCCCCAGCACACTCAACTACTAAACACGCTTGAACTACTCAATACACTCCAATACACAACACAAACAAACAACAAGTCACAACACTTCCCACCTGCAAGATGGCTTCTTCCAACAGTAGAACAAGCTCAGCTCAGGGTCTCTTCGAGACCGAAATGGCTCGCGCCTATTCCCCCAACTCGCAATTCTCAAGAAAGCAATGGGACCCCGTTCTGCGCACCTGGCGCCTATCCAAGGCCGTGCAACTATTCCCACCACAGCATGCATCCAAAGCCGATGCTATCTTCGGTGAAGGCGCCGCCAATGAGATCTACTCACCTCACAACGGCCTATTCCTGCATGAGATGGTTGATCATGCCCTCAAGCAAGGCTACATTGCCATCGTACCAAATGGACGCTTCGAATTCAAGGTCGTTGTCCTAGACAAGTATCGTCGAGAGGTGCACCGTCGGATCGCTCGCTTCGAAGTCGACGGGTTCAGTCGATACATCGACCTTAATGAACGGCAACTCCTTTTCAAAACTGACGCCAGGCCTAAGATACGTTACGTCTGGTGGACGTACGTCAACGCCATACTACAAGCGTTCCACTTCGCCGACTGCGTTTCTGACTACGGCAAGATTGATCATCGTTCTGAGGTGCGATGGTTTGATTCATACTGGACGCCCCATGGACCCTTTGCCAAGCGTAACCAGTTGAGATGGTTTATGAAATCTGGCTGTGGACCCTGTTGGACGTCTGCTTTCCTTCATGGTTTTGAAGAGGGAGGTGACACACTTACCGCCAAACGGGACCTGGAGATTATCTTCACCGACGACCATTACGAACGACGGCGATCTCCAGTACCCGACTATGAGGAAATTGCCGCGGGCGATGACGAGGATACCGAAGAACGAGGACACAATGGCGAAGTGATCTCGGGGGGTAATAATACTGTAGTATCGCTTACAAGAGCCACCACCAATCTACAACTCCGACGCGATCCTAACCCTTCCGCCACTTCTATTTATCCACCCCGCACTTTTGTCCCTGCACCCCCTTACTCTTCCAACCCTGCTCACCCTTACCCTTCCGTACCTCCTCCGTCTTACTCTTCTGGCCCTCCTCCTCCTTAGTCCACTTCGCTGGAGGTGGACGCTCCTCGTCTCATGTTGACTTGGAGGGGAAGTAGTAACACTGGAAATGGCACTAAGACGACGAGGACGATGAGAACAATTACAGCAGCCAAGACTTCAGGTGACAAATACACCGCAAGGACTGAAGTCATAGAGTCTGCGACTACAGTCTCTGGTGACGACGAGGATGAGCAAGGAGAAAATGGCGAGCAGGCCTCAGAAGAGGATGATACATCTACGCCACGATTCCGCAGTGGTGAGTTGGTCGCATCGAAACTTGTCAACCTAACAGGATTCCACCTTGATCCTCGCACCCCCAAGCCCGGCCACGAACAGGTGCACCTTTCGACGGAGTTGAGACTAGTTTACGATCATCCCTATGGATCGGGTATTCCTCTTCATACACGATTTTGGGCAGGCAGCACCGTCGATATAGATGGCAACACGACGACGAATACGGCGACAAAGGTCTTTCTAACAACGAGCACAGATGAATACGATTGGACTAAAGTCGCAGAGTGGACACACACTTTAGTCAAAGTCAGAATGGAGACTGACGGTGAGAACAACCGGGGAGAGAATTGCACCGAGACCGTATTCGAAGAAGAAATAGAAACAGAGACTGTGACGACTAACGATAACAATGGTCGATAATCCTTGCAACAGTCAAGTATATCGGTGTTTACCACACGTCTTTTGTGTAGGTCTTGGAGGATTCGGGTGGGTAGATAGATAACTACAATCTTTTAATAAAACAGCGTTTGCTATGGACATATTCCAGCCTATCAGGGTAGACACTAGGATTATGTCTTTACCTACAAGATTCAAATTGTGTTGCCTTTCTTAGCGAAAGCATATTGTCGAGAAATTACACCAGCAACTGCATACAGTGAAAGACTAATACGCCCCTTCAACTACTATTACTTGACGATGTCGTTACCACCGTGTCCATCTCGAAACGATCTCGAGTTACTTAGAAAGCTGCAACAACCTGGACGCACCGCTGGGTGTCAGAAGAAGTGACTGTCATAGACCTGAGAGATGAATTAATTTAGTCAACCTATACCAATTTAGACAAGCAGTAAGGTGACCTTAATTCAATAGCCTAAACCTTACAGGTAACAGGAAGTGTTACCCACCCAGACGCGAACTTGGTGCCTGAGAGTATGTCTACAACACCAAGTCTACCCCATGTCTAACTTCGAGTTGAAGAGCTAAGGCCAGGAGTTCGCATACAACTGAGTTTATTGAACTTACGGCCCTTGCATCAAAGGCCACAGGGCAATTGAACCTAGGGATTCTGAGTGGTTTTGTGATGTGTTGGTGTTAGTGGAAGCAAGGGAGAAAGAATCAGATGGAAGCAATGCATTTCATGCTTAGCTGAAACCCAATATCAGGGTAAGGTTAGGAAAAAAATAGAAAAAGAGAAGAAAAGGTCCTGTATAAGCCTTGGAGTTATAGTGCTTAGAAAGTATAATTTAAGATGGAAGCCTTATTATTGAGAGCCTGGTGATTCTTTTGGCTCCGATCTATCGTACGCAGACGGCGACATGGAGAGATGGATCCAATTTTTAAGTACTATAACTCTAATACTTACATAAGATCCTTTCTCTCTCCTGAACCCTACCCTAATATTAGGTTTCAGCTAGGCATAAGATGTATTACTTTTGTCTAATGTTTTTCCTCTTCCTTATACCAATAATACATTACAAAACCACTTAAGTTGTTACAACAGCTAGCCTTCACAATAAGTACAAAATACATACGACAGGTAACATCTAAGACACTATTAGTCGCAACCACCCTAATCATAGAGGGACTACACTGGTCGTCTTCAGAGGAGTAAGGATATCCCTTATTTATATCAATCACGTTAATCTTACCAAGTCATCATCAAATTCATCGTCAGAATCATCAAATCCATCACCGTCGTGACTTTATCATCAGGAATATTATCAACACCGTCACAATGGCTTCATTAGCTTCAGGTTTCGACGGACTGCCGGAAAAGAGCTTTCTTTATGTGGGACCGTAACTGGGCCCATCCTACTATCAGGTCACGAAAAAGGCATGAGAACTGAGTGACAGACTATGCTTATAGTGTCCGGAATTAGGAAGACCTCCGGCTTGAGTGCTACTCGGGGTTTGCTTCTGACGCATCTGGTGATAAGATGCCCGGCAATGCGTAATAGTATAAGATAAAGATGCCTAGAAGTGCCGGGATGCACAGTGAATACACCAACAGGCCGTACTACAATGTACTGCTCACTCTATTTGATGAGTGATCTCCTCAACCTGAGGCATATATCTGGCGCTGACCCCGCATGTGCTAATGATGATGCCACAAGATCTACCTTGAACTACCAACACATCAACCAGGATGCAGTTTAAGAACCAACACGACAAAACATCTTGCTTCATTGAACCAACCACAATTGCGTCTCCGTATGTTACTCGGACCCTGGCAACCAACATAAACAATAGCCTTTTGATCTGCAGTCATCGCGCAGCGCTTTGACAGTTAGCGCGGAGATTCCCTGATTTAGCCTGTGACCTACGACTTGCCTTTGGTACTACGCCATAAACTCCGGTTCTTTAAAAGGGCCAAGAAGTCAGAGTCCGGAGAAGACCCAAGAGTGGAAAGAACATAAACACCCCAGCTCATTCTGCTTTCCAAGAGTCCCCTCTACTTCAATATGACAACCAGAAACCTCAACAAGACCTGGCGCGACGTTGTCTTTGAACAGTACGAAGCCGACCACGCAGCAGACGTCCCATTTCCAATCCGCTACTTGATCTTCGGCCCTGAGTGGAAAAAGGATATCTTTATTGAGATCCCCAACAAGATCGACGTGTTTGACTTTCGTCAAGCTCTCCTCCGCGGCGTTAGTTCCCGGCGCCTTGAACCCGACCCGGCCTACGAAGACGACCTTATCAAGATCCGAGCTCACCCGAGATATGCTAGTCGTGGCAACAGTGGCTAAGGCTTGGAAAGTCACTATTCATGGCGATTACATTCTGAAGCAATGTGAAACGAGTCATGCTCATGCTGGGGTCAATAGCCAGGGAACCATCAGACATACATACAGACAGACAGAAACGTAGTCCAAGAATAGAATTCGATTTGCCACTACCATAAAGCAATGTCGCTAGCTCTCAGCTATTACAACAAAGCATGGTTGATAGTGTGATGGTTCAGTATCTAATAAATTTCAGAAGACCTCAATCCCTTCCACGAAACATATCCTGTATTATATCTCATCTACTTTGGACTTCTCCGCATAGGTATAGCTGGCATTCTGGTTATCACCATTTACCTGAAACCCACCAGAGCAATGGTTTTGATTTCCCTTTCCACCATGATAGAACTGATTACCCGATCCGCTGTTGTTCAAGACTATGCCAACGGTGCGGTCCTCCTCAAGAGACGGAGGGAGTCGCTTCAATTCGTCCAAAACTTCGAGCAGACGCCTTGTTTCCTCTTGACTAACAAAAGGCTCAACCGCTATGAGACCCATACTAGTCAGAAGCTCTACCATGATAGTCTCAACCCTCTTGCCGTCGCAACCCTTGACAGCCGATGCGTAGCGCTCCATCTTGTTTCCCTCTTGTGTCATTGTGTCGAAGAGAATTTCAAGAGCCCGTAGTTGCGCGCAGCCATCGTCGGCTACTTGCTTGATAACCAAGTACATCTCCTTCGTTTGTTCTGTCTCTTCGTTCATAGCCTTGAGTTGCGTCCTCACGGAGCCAACGATGTCTCCGGTAATCGGAAGGTTTTTCGACACGACATGGAAGGCTTGCGGGATATCGGAAGAGCCTTCTTCTAAGCAACATGAGTCTACCGCCTGACCGTGGACAAAAAGGACGGTGTCAAGAGATCTGAGAGCTTGCGGCTTGGTTACCGCGGCGCTGTACATGATTGCAGAGTGTCGTCTGTTGTAATAGGTATGGTGTGAGACAATAAATACGGCCAATTGTATCAGCCTCTACGTAGCTTGCTGTATTTCAGATTTTGAAAGAGAGATCGCGGATGATTCGAGGTTGATCTTCTCGCTTCTTAAGCTCCCTAGCCAGCATTAATATACATCTGAACAGGCTAAGAAATAGGACTGGATTGGCCGGCTGGACTTGGCAGTGTAAGCGCCCGGAACAAGGCTCTCAAGTGGGCTGTTTGACCACAAGAGGTGTCCTACGTGGCCCACAGGCTGCATGATGACTGCATGCATAGCCCCATCTAGGCAAAATGCTACCCTGGAAAAAATGCAGATTTTCATAATGTGCATGTAATTTCCAAAACCTTCGTACTGTCAAAGGCATCTGGGCTCTGTATCAGTGCTGTCAAAAACCAGCTTGGCATCTTTCTTTCTCTATTGTACTAAGCATCTACCTTTTCCTCGTTGGGCAAAGGCTTGAAGCGTCAGCTGAACCGGATTTCGCTATGTCAGGCGCAGAAGTACTGGGCATCGTCTCTGGCGCGATCACTCTCATCGAAGCCTCTATCAAACTATATAAGACCGCCAAAGACTCTTCAGGCCTACCTCCCCATCTTCGAGATGCGGCTACTCGCCTCCCACTGATCCAAAGTAGCCTTCAGACGGCAGCTGAACGCATACAACAGGACCGCCAACCGGAATCATATGCCGCTCTGGAAGCGGTTTTGCAAGCATGCAGCGACAGAGCCGCACAGCTTTATCAGATATTCGAGGCTATGGTCCCTCGTACGGGTGCGACGCGGACGCAGCGATATGTCAGAGCTGTGAGATCGTTTCCTCAAGTCGACAGAGCCAACGCGCTGGTTGAGGAAATTCTTGCGGACTTGCAAGTTCTCACACTGGATCATGTTGTCAAATCTGGAGCAAGAAGTGATTCGACAAGTATCGGAATGAGGCGAGATGTGCAAGGAGAGGCTGTGGTGACGCTACACAATGCTGGTATTGGGAAGCAGTATGTTCACACGGGACAAGGAGACCAAAATATTGCGAACGGTAAAGCTACGCAGTTGAATGGGAGTTTCAATGGTGGGACATTTAATTTCACCCAGTTATGATTAGAAACTAGCTGTCTTGAGCAGGCTAAAGAGGGTAACGGAACGAATGTGTAAAGCGGCATAAATGCCTGTTTAAATTGATATAAAATGACTAAGCTCTTCTGCTTCTTATGCTTATGACGGGTAATTCTCTAACACCATGCGGGTAGGGCTAGGCGCAGTATTCAGTATTCAGGTTCCTCAGCTGAGGGCGGACCTTCTAGAAGATACGCTCTTATCACACTATGTTCCCTGCTCTGGTATCCCTGAGAATCAACCAGGTCCATAGCTGACCAGCCGTGATCGTTTCTGGCATGAATGTTCACTCCTTGTGCTATTAGTTCGCGGGTCATTTTCACCTTGCCAAGATGAACAGCCAACATCAGCGGTGTAAGCCCCGAGTGGTCTTGGGCCTCAAGATCTACTCCCCCTTCCGCCAGCATCATAACAGTGCTTTCAGTCGCATCCTTGCCGTTGACAGCATGATGGACAGCATTGTAGCCTTGGCTGTCAGTCTCGTCAATGTCGTTTGTCCGAGACATAAGCAACTCGAGGCCAGTAGTGAATCCCAGGCTTGCAGCAAGATGAAGGGCTGTCAGACCAGCCGAACCCTGCTCTTCACATGATGCCCCGCTGATGAGGAGACTTTGTAGCATGGGTCTACTCCTTTGCAAGATTGCTAGTAGTAGTGCCGTGTTTCCCTTGCCGTCTGGCTCGTCAATCACCTGTCTGGCAGCGCTCTGCGATAGAATGAGCTCCAATATCTTCACTCGGCCACCAAGTACAGCATAGTGCAAAGCTGTAGATCCAGCCGTGTCCTTGGCTGCTAGATCAACCCCATTGCCGAGGAGGAACTCTACCTCCTTCAGCCGCCCGTCACGACAGGCTCTATGTAATGAAGTCATGCCCCCATTGTCAACCTCGTTGATGTCGGCACCAGCCTGGCAAAGCAACCAAGCAATGGAGTACTCTGATTTTCGTAAAGCCAGACCAAGAGTACTCGGAACGTTAATGTGTCTCAGTTGAACGTTTGGCTTGTTCGCAATTAAAAGCCAGGCTATTTCCTTGTTCTTACACTCGATGCTGTGGTGCAACGGTAGCCAGCCTTTGCCATCCTTTTGGTTTACCTTGGCGCCTTTCTTGAGCAGTAGCCAGACCATATCCTCATTTCTTTCCCGGATAGCCTGAATCAGTGGCGTAGACCCATCTGGGTCCTTTTCATTGACATCTGCTCCGTGTTTGAGCAACAGTTTGATTGCAGAATAGCGTTTGTAGTAAAACGCCCAATGCAGAGCAGACCGCCCATCGTTTGTATCTCGTTGGCTAGCATTTGCTGGATCAGGTTGCCGCTCCAGTAACTTCTGCAGTACTTCTGCATTGCCACTTTTGACTAGATGAAGTACTGGAAGCCAACCATCACTTGTCGGACGGTTGAGATTCACACCCTTTTGTAGAAGGGCCTCGATCAAACAAGATACGTGAGCCCTCACTGCCTCTCTCAGAGGTGTCCATCCATCATTGACGGGTTTGCCTTTGCCGCTGTCGCCCAGCTTGTGGATCATCTCGTGGGCATGGTAGAATACCTCTTTCAAAGAAGTCCATCCTTCAGTTACCTCAACATCGACGTCTTGTTGATTCTCGACCATCAATAGTGCTATTGAGGTCGGTCCGTAACGGATGGCAGATGATAAAGGTGTCAAACCTTTGCTTCCTTTCAGGTCTATTCTAGCACCGGCGCGGATAAGGCATCGTACATCGCGTGTCCCTTCAGTCATGGGCCCCATGAGTAGCTTATGCAGAGCGGTATCACCACTTTTATCCTGAATGTTAACATCTGCAGCTTTCTGAACCAAGAAGAATAGAATCCTGTATCTTCCAAGAACGGCAGCCCAATGCAAAGGGGTCTGGCCATTTGAGCATTTGGAGTTGATATCTGCGCCCGATCTGAGAAGGCGTTTGATCCATGCGAGCTGGTTGAACCATACTGCAACATGCAAGCCCGTAATCCCGCGAAATGACAGTCCAGGTACCTCCCGAAGCATTTTGAAGGCGCTTCCTAAACTTTCTCTATCTGACAAGAATGCCTTGATCAGGTTCATCAACTCTGCATCCATCGGCTTGCAAAGGTGGGAGCACCAATACCTTGCGGCATAGACGAGCAATGAACTTTGAGACTGCCTAAACTCCATCATCAAAAGGGATATCAAGCATACTTTTGCTATTCTTGAACCAGGCTGTTGAAAGAGGACTTCATGTCTCTGTAAGTGGTCCTTAACTGATTCGTGCACCAGCCGCAAGGTATTCGTTTCGTGGTCTTCAACTATCAGACCAGCGCAACAGGATATGATGGCGTCTCTCGGCGGTAGTGAATCTTGGTACGGAAATCCATGGTTTTTCTTTTTCTGTATGGCGAAACTCTCACGTATCTGATCTACAGTTAGACCGGTTTTCGCGTGCACCACCCAGGTGAAGACGTGTTTTGCAAGATCGGTTTCATAAGGGTTCTCGGCACGTATGATCTTTCTAATAGAGACTTCGAAGGCACCTGAGGAGGTTGTGGGAAGCTGTTGCAGGGCCTCCTTGATATCTGCCAGAGTACCTTGCTTCGTGATATTATGCAAGTGCAGCTTAGCTAGAAGGAACCTGTCGTGGATTAGCTTTCTCGAGCTTGAGAAGGTTATATCTCGTAGCATACATTCCACTTTTCATGGTTAACTTAGTCACCTTGTCAATAACCATTTCCTGATGATCCGTGTTCTCCAACACTCGTCGAAGTTCTGTATCCACGTTCATCCGGTCTTGCACGTAAATCCCTATGTCTTCCGCACGCGGAGTGACCTCTATCCTGGTACTGATATCGAGGTCACGAATTAATGACTCACGTCGAGAGGTGAAGAGAACGCGAATATTTCCTGGGAGCTTTCGAAGAGACTCTTGTAGAATCTGACGAGTTCTTTCGCCCTGAGTGTTTGTGCAGCTATCTAAAGCGTCGATCACCAAGTAGACAGTCTTGAATAGCGAAGACTGAGCTCTAAACAGGTCGAAGTATTCCAGTGGATGGATTGGAGCTGAGCCGCGGAAGGAGTTGTTAAACTTGACTCTCAGTGCTTCCGAGATGTGCTTGCTAGCTGGGTGCTGGAGAAGTTGTGATAACAGCGTTGACCAAATCCGGGCCACTGGGGGTGACTTTTCGTCACCTTCATGGAAGTAGAAGTAGATGCAAGCCGAGTCCTGCTTCTCTTGGATCTCACTCTTCAACGTGTCTATGACAAGGGACCTAAATATGCTGCATCAGCACAGGAATCATCATCACTTAGAGGGTACAAACGCAAGCACTGTCTTCCCTGAGCCCACTAAGAAGTCCTTTTGTTAGTGCAAGTCCTTTGTTTAGATAGCGCTATTACTTACATATTCCGTGGATCCCAATGGACCCATGAGAACGGTTAGAAGAGTCCCTCCATTGTTGTAACTCTTTGCTCGCAATAATCCATTGTCCTGTACCTGGTGCCCTTTGACTAACGATATCAAGATGTTGACGATTGACGTCCAGAGGTGAATCTTCCTGCCGCATCAGCCAGTCTGCTAAGGCAGTGGCTCCATTTCAAGGTCAGTAACTCCTCATCAGTAGTAGCCATGTTCCTCACCAGTTGGCTCAGCTGGCTCAGTCTTTGAAAAGTTCAAGGCTTCAGCCAAGTTCCAAACCGACGGTATTCCTGGCCCACCAGCTTGCAAGTGCAATGCCAATGTAGTGTACTGCCTTCGATCGCTGCGGTCGTTGAATTGCACGCCGTTACTGCTAACGACGTTTTGATCTCCATCACCAGGACCCAGGTATTGACAGCCTGATGCATGATTCTGGGCCAGAACATCTGGTCTTGTTTCATCAGGCTTTGGTGAGACCATCTTGAGTTGAACTGGTGATCATCGAGACTTCCGCCCGGTCGATCTCTGTAGAACCTTGGTTTCTGCCTTCACAAATATGTGATCAAGAGGTGCATGGGCTAGATGGGACAAGGAAATCAGGCTCTGGTGGCACTGTAAGCACTAGTTAACTACAGGCATCTCGACCCAGTTGTTTTCAAGACAGACATGGGGGCGGAAACCTTGGCGCTTAATAGATGTGACAGTAATCCTGTCGATGCAACGCTTATTTGCTGCTTGTTCAGCCGCAAACAGCGGGAATACCCAAACTGGAAAATAATCCGCATTTATTTGCCCAGGGTCTTGAAACTGCCTCGCCAGACTGCATCCATTGCACTGCTGTGCCACCGGATGGGAGGGTGAGATTAAATCTCCCCCGTAATGTCACCTCAGATGACTTTCTACAGATGTGCTCAATGCTTTCTCTTGTCAACCGCCTATTTCTCTATCTCACTAACAGTTTTTCTCCTGCCAGTATTTCCTTCCTCTGGACCTCAGTTTAGTAACCTTCGACGCGGTGACTCGACAACATAACTATGCTTAAACTGAAACCGAGCGCGCCTGGAAGATCCCACCGTCGCCGCAAAGAGGGCAAAAAGGCCACGGTAGAAACCGACGCTTCTTCAGAAAAGAGTAGACCATACTCCAGCGACAGCGAAGGTAGTTGGCTTGACGACATTGGACCATCTGAGAGTGCTTCTGTAGTACCTGAGAATCCGCAAGTGTCTTCTCAACGCGTTGCTCATCAAAGCCATCGAATGGAAGATCCTTCTTCTCCAAACTTGGCTTCTAATGGCTTGGGCGGTCATCCGTTAGTTCACTTTGGCGGATATTCAGGTATACCTCAGATGCCTCCTCCAAGGCGCCGCAGGAGTGGAATGCACGAGCCGACCACAGGAAATCCCTCAATGGAATATCCCTCTCATAGAGTTCGATATCCTCAGGCTCCCAATATGCAGAGAAATCCTGGGCCTCAATACTCTTCGGCCCCGGATATGCAAAGCAATCCCCAATATCCCCCAGCTTCAAATGGGCAAGGCAATTCTGATCCCCAGGCAGGAGTCAATCCGTACGGATATTTCGGCCCGAACTATCAAAATGTTCACTATAACCCCTATGCCAACCACTACCCACCTGGCATGATACCAGGTAACCCATATCTTACCTTCCCAGCCGCTCCACCGGCTGCGCCTCCTCGTGAACAGTCGCCTCCTCCCAGGGAAGATCCTGACAAGATCCGTTTGGAAGCCGAGATCGCTGCTTTCAAGGCCATGGAAGAAAGGGCCAAAGCGGCGGAAAAGCAAAAGGAACGGGAAGCCCAAATAAGAAAGGAGGCTGAAGAAGCTTTCCACCGTAGAATGGAAGATATGAGATTAGCTCAAGAAGAAGCCAAAAAGGAGATCGAGTGGGCCAGGCTTGAGGCACAAAGGCTAGCACGAGAGAACCTTGAGACGGAAAGAAAAGCCGAGGAAATGCAGGCAAAGAAGCATGCTGAAATGATGGCTTCTGCCGAGGAGGCAGCAATAGAGAGGCTACAAAAAGAAAAGGAATCGGAAGAAGAGAGAGCAAAGCAATTAGCCGACCTTGAGAGAGAAGTCAGGTTAAAACTTGAATCAGAAAGGAGAGCTAAGCTTGCTGAGCAAGAAGCAAAGGCAAGGCAGAATGAGGATCTTGAAAGACTCGCAAAGTTGAAGATGCTACAAAGTATGGATGAGATAGTCTCTTTGACAAAGAAGAAAGTGCTTCATGAGCTTGTCATGGACGGAGACCTGACTGGGAGACAAGATTGGCTCATCAAAGTGCAAGATGAAATCGAAGCTGGAAAAGGTCAATCGCGCAATGGAAGCTCGATAGATGGAGGTCGGACCTCGATCTCCAAACAAGGCCTGACGCCACGCCATGCCACTGCTTCAACGGTTCGCTCAGCTTCAAGTGCATCAGCCAAGCTTTCCACTGTCTCGCCAGCTCCTCCCGAAGCACCCAACGTACCAGAATCATCAGACTCTGAAAGTGCCCAAAGCAGAGTCGGCACGGATCCATTGACTGGTCGAACATACCCTCAACTACATAGGTTCGGAAGCCAACGGCAAGAAACCCATGACAACGATCTGGTTGGCCAAATAGCAGATGCCGTCATCGAAAGACTGATGAGCTCTCCATACTACGACGTTTCGATTCGTCATCGCCAACAGGCAGATCGATATTACAGTACAAATTCATTCACTCCGGCTTCGAATCCTTTCGAAGGAGGAAGCCGGTTTGGGAATCAAGAGAGCTTTGGGTACGGCCCTCCTCCGTGTGGACCGATGCGACGATTCTACGTGCCCCCTAAACCAGATCACCTCCGTGGACGAAGCCTCAAAGAACCTGGTAGGTCGCCATCATTTAGCCCGCCCGCACAGCAAGATGTTCCAGTCTCTCGTGGCGGGAGCAGGTTGTCGACTATTCACAGTGCACCTTCGCCCCCACCACTGGAAGAGTGGCTCGACAGTACTCAAGCGGCGACCAGCTATTCAGAAGTTGAGACGGTCACCCAAGAACCGCCCGGGATACGAATGGGCTATGTAGGAGCCGAGGAAGTACTGCCAGGGCACTCTAATGCCTGGTTTGAAGAGTCGTTACACAGGATGGAAAAGGTCAATGCCAGTGTTTATGTAACTGAGCAGGGAGTTGAGCATGGCTTCCGGTAGATTTACGATGATAGCATCTAAGGCACTTGTATAAGAGATGAGGCTAGTTGAATAGACTTCTAGTAAACGCAGCTATCATGGCGAGGGGAGGGGAAACTGAACAGGACTTGAAAGTATTACAGCTCCTCCTAGAACGATCGCCCATGCTCTGTAACGGCGTTCTGATTCTCCACAACAATATAATCAACACCAACAATCAACCTCATACTCTCCAAATCAATAAAGTTTCGCTCATCGGCTTGAATAACATCCCGATAAAATGGATCAGCTCCCATGGCCGCGAAAGTCTCCATGTTTTGAACCCAAAACTCAGCAGCGCCGTCAAATTCAAGGACAGGTGCTGCGCCTGGGACACGAACCATGTCTCGGAGCTCAGGAGTTGAGTGATACTGAATAAATTTCTTAGTAGGTTTCAGACTAAGGTGCGTAAGGGTAGGAGTATAACGTACCTGTGAGTACTTGTAGACACCCATACGAAGATGAAAGTCTCCGGCGGTCTTGGTATGGTTGTTGGCCCAGTATGCGTTGAAATCTTCAGATGAAAGACCCATCTTTCGGTTGTAGAAGAGTTGAATGTGATACATTCGTTCGAGGTTCTTGGTGCATGTTTGCTTGTAGGTGAAAGGGCAGCATTCTTCTGATGTAGCGGTCACTGGGGTGTAGTCTGCTCGGGACTTGATGCTACTAGCTGAGACTAAAGTGAGAAGGGATAGAAGGTTTGTGAACTTCATCTTGATTAAAGTGATAGCGTATCTGGTTCTTGAAGGATGTAAGAAGCTCAGTCGACAGGACAGCAGACAGCCCTTTTATATCTCACTTCAAGGGTACACGAGGCGTATTATGCTTATCCTACATTAATCCAGATACTCAACCGATGCGAAAACGATCGGACAAGATGACTCCTTGATGCATCTCTTTGTGCTTCTCTGCAGGGATTTTCAGCATCGTTTATCGCCAAGGATCAACATCTCGCGAAGTCGGGTCGCGAAGAGCGAGACACAAGGCCCCGCATAAGCAGAAGATCTGAATCGAGTTTAACCTCGTCGGGTGTGATCACGTAATGACTCTTTCTAAAGGATAATAGATGAAATTAAATCCCTGGAGGCCATCATGAGTTGATGTGTTTGTCATTTCGAATTGTTTTTGATGGAGAAACCATAGCTGCTTTATCTAAACCGGCTCACGCTTGTCTCAGTGGTGCTCACTCTAAGCACATGCATGCGGCCCACTCGGACCACCAAAGTACTACCTATAGGTATGTACCCTCACAGCGCAAGCATGGGTACGTACTCAAGATCATCACCCCCAACTCCACGCAGAAACTTATCATTGTTAGCTTGAAAACTTAGAAGCACTTACACAGAGGCTTGTAGCCCAGACCCCAGCGATGAGGCATCAGGACCACTTCCATTGTACCCCAAAGGTAGCAAATCGGGTGCGACCAAGTCAAGGATACATCGGGGGTCTCAGAAGAAAGTCCTGTCTTGTATCTTGGGGAAGCATTTCAACACATTGAAACACTACAAGGCATTATCAAGATTCTCATACACTCAAATAAATCGCTCGAGTCCCAGATTTCCAGGAGCCTAGATGATCCACTCACACTGAGACGAAGCGCATGCTCATTACCCCGAGATCCCCAGACTCTCATGAGCGGGAAAGAGGGATACTGCGGGAAATGGATGAGCTAAGATCTCAAGTTGCCCACCTGGCTTTGTCTGTATAATCACTGATATTTTGGTAATAGCCCTGCTGGTGAGTCAATTTCTTTTCTTCCTGCAGCTCCTGGGGGCCCTCTGTGCAAGCGTAGCTCTTGAAACCACAGTAGGTTGAAGAGCTTGCGATATAAAGCGCATCCTTTTGCCCCCCCTGATCTGCAAGGCTTGACGAAAACTTGGTCGACAAATCTTTCAATGTTGTACGTTAGTTGAGCAACTGTTGAGCTCACGAGCAGATTCAAGGTCTTAAAAGCTTTCTTTATACTGATACTATTATCTATAGCGCTTTTAAGCTGTTCTTGAAGTTGCTCTTGGGAAGTAACCACTACTTGGGATCCTGATAACCATAATAAGTTAGCATGATTATTCAAGATGTAGTAGTATAAGTCTTAGGGAAAGTAAGTAAATAATTAGAATATACTGGTGTGATCATGAATGAGATACATATCACGACGGCGAGCTTTAATAATCGACGATGGGAACGTACTCTTGCTGTTACCATTGAAGCTGAAGAAGCTGCCGTTGCCTTGCTACTTATTTCTTATATTGAGACAGCTATTTGGTAAGCGTGGCTATCTGTCAAGCTATTAAAACAAAGAAGCCGGATGTCCTCCGTTTTAGATTTAAACACACTGGGGCTAATATTAACTACAAAGTCCGCGTTTGAATGGAATTATATGTAGCTTATGCGAACCATGATGCGGCTTCTGTTGAAATCTTACCCAGAGTGGAGGCAGGTCCTCACATCAAGCATAACGCCTCAGGGTTCTCAGAGCTGATGACAGTTTGCTACAACGTCTAGAATTGTACTATCAGATTTGGGCCAATTATGCCTCTTGATCAGCTTGAGACTAGCAACGATGAGAAGACAAGGCAATGTTTCAAACTAGTGCTCGACTTCTCATCCCTTTCCACGACGACGAGATAGAATTCAAGGACAACCTCCTGGACTCGACCGGCAGCAGCACCATCACTGCGATCCACGTTCGAGTTATACTGGTCTCTAGGATTACCAGGTGATAAAATCAAATAGCCTACAATCAAGCTTCATCCAATCAGCCATATTTATTGCGTTTATGTTATGAGTCATTAATTTATAACGTATCATGCCACCAGTCCGTATGTACTTCCGTCATCCGAATATTGATGCAGGAGGCCTACCAAGCGGGGTAAACAGTTATGTGCTGATGCCCAACATGCAAACGGTTATAAAAGAAATATCTCCTCACATTATCGACTTTTTTTCTTTCACTTCTTTCTTCTTTTTATATCTTTAACTTTTGAGCAATGGAAAAAGTCAATCGAGACAGTAGACGCCGCTGTAAAATATGCTCTATTTCCTTCAAAACCCATTCTGAACTGGCGAGACACTGTTTGGATGCGAAGCACCAAAGCAATCAGTGCTGTCAACTCTGTATTAGATGGTTCCCCACCAAAAAAGCCTTGGCTCAGCATAACAAGGCAAAACATGGGAAGTTACCAGAGGCTATAATATCCCAAAGCTTAAGTCCCAACGCATTAACAACTGTACCTCTGTCACAATATCGTTTCAACGACGAGAGCTACAAGCAACTCCCTCTGCTCAGCTCAACGGTCATTTACAACCGTCTCATCCCGAAATGTCATTCTTCTAATCGCCTTGGAAAAGAGGGCTACATCTTACCTAGCACCCTGAACCAAAAGAATTGCGAGAATGTTATGGCACCTTATCCTATCTCTCTCGAACCCAAAAGAAAGGCTGTCGCACTTGACTGCGAAATGGCGGGTGTGAGAAACGGCGGTAGTGAAATTATATCCATCTGCGTTATCGACTTCTTCTCGGGCCAAGTTCTAGTCAATTCTCTTGTTAAACCTAACGAACCAATAACTGATTGGCGAACCAAAGTCCACGGCATAAGTCCGGCAACAGTGTCAATAGCTGTATCTCAAGGACAAGTACTTCACGGTTGGGAAGCAACGCGGGACGAGCTTTTCAAGCATATCAACACAGACACGGTACTAGTTGGACATTCTCTCCAACATGATCTAAAAAGGCTACGGATATCACATGAAAAGATTTTGGATACTGCCATTCTTACAGCAGAAATGGTATTTGGGAAAGACGTTGGTTCTGGTCGTCGATGGAGTCTTCAGTCACTGTGTGCCGAGCTGTTAGAACTGAGAATCCGACTGGACTCCAAACCTCATGAGGCATTAGAAGATTCGATGGCGGCACGAGAGGTAGCCTTCTGGTGCCTCTGCTACCCTGACAAGTTGAAACAGTGGGGGAAAAAGGCCCTCGAGAAACACCTTGCTGAGAAGTTGAAAGCAGCGGAGAAGAGAAAGAAAAAGAGAAGAAATGTACAACGCTCAGCGCATGTTCGCGGCGTTGGTGACAATAAGTGGGGGTATCATGATGATTATGGTAATGATGGTGATGAGATACTTCGTTGGGAAGACGTGGTAGATTGGGAAACATGGCCAAAGTCGCCTCCTTCTGATTGATAATGTAGGATAAGCTTATTTATTGTCCCCAGATAAGCTTCATTTTCTAGCTTTATATTAAAATTAAATAATACTAGAAAGAACAAGTCTATTATTACTAGCTACCGAGAGGATATACTACAGATTAAAGGTTATATTAGAGACCTAACGTAACATTGTATATCTACTAATTAATATTAATATTAATAAAACTATAAAGTTACCTCAACAGAACGGGAGGCTTTCGTGACGGTGACGAGAAGTTGGCGCGTCTCGGCGACGTAAAGGAGAACGTTACAGAGGATAAGAGAGGCCCGGTGGCCACCGAATTATAAGGTGTTTCATCAGATTCACTGCTTAGTATATTATCAAGTGCGTTGAGTGATCAGAAGTGAGGTTTGCTAATACTTCAATAGAACTATCTTCGTCAATATACCTGGCGTGACTGGTACTTTGAGCACCCAGATAAAGTTGTTATTCCACAGGATAGTAAGAAACCTCTCCGTCTCTTTCTTTACCTTCTTGACTAACTCGAGATATCTAGTGCTCGCGAGCGATGTTGGGGTCAGGATACACGCGGACCACTGCATTGATTATCTACGGACAGTACTTATGTGCCACGGAGACACCACGCCTTTCTTTATAATTGTCGATTTGTCACAGCCCATGGGCGCTCGTGGGGATTTCAACGCTCATCACAAGTGTAGGGACTTTGGAAAACTGCAGGATTGGAATGGAAAGCATGGGGTAAAGTTTGGTTCGTTTACTGAGGAAGACCAGTGACGTGGTAGTGTTTAAAATACTGCTTTGCCTGCCCTTAATAGTAACATGTTGCATTGTAGCTTGCCAGATTATTTCGTCTCTTATGCTCCCAACCCTGATGCATGTATCATCTCCGCCGTAACAATTTGGTCGAAATCTCAAATTCATCAAGTTCAACTAATGTTTCAATGTCAGACTGGAGTAGATCCCTGGCCACTACTTTTGGAATTCTTACTCTCATAATTCCCTTCGGAGTGTCTCAAGTCTCGACGAGCATGCTGAGGGACAACATCAGCCAGAGTCTCATCAGTCCCTTCAAGATCCTCTTCAACAGCCACGTGATCTCGAATCTTGAGAAAGATGACAGGTGCAGCGATGATCAATGAGGCAGCGAGGAGGATCCAGTTGCTGAGAAATTGTGCTTGGAAGGATACCTTTCTTGCATCTAGATTGTTGGAAATTGCGGCGCCGGCGGATTGGATCCCTTTGTAAAAGCCGATGTAGTTGCGCAACGACGGCCTGAGTTGGACAAAGCGCCCATGAACCTACGAATGTTAGCAACAGAATATGAAGAGAGTTAAGAGACTCACCAATATACAGTAGCTTGCCAGGCAGCGTCATAGAAACCATAGAAGATATACAGAACCATAGGTCCCGCATAACCCTCATCCTCCCAATCCTTCCCTTCTTCCCTATCAGTCATCGCCCTCGTATACGTCCTCTGATGAACAAACCCACCACCCCAAATAACAAAAGTCAAAATAAAAAGAATCACAAGCGCAAGTTTCGCCCTAACACTCCTCCTCAAATATTCCAGATCTAACAAATATCCCCAAATAGCCGCCGCAGCAATCTGCGCAAGCCAATAAAGGAGACTATTCAACGCCTTGGTCCTCGTCGTGAAATACGCTCCATTGACTACATTCTGTTGATATACGTAGAACCAATTGGAGGAAAAGAACATGGGGAATAGGAAGATGACGAAAGGTTCGAAGCGAATTGTCTCGTATAGACCGACCAGTTCGCTTTGCCAGGTGGGGTTTTTCATGAGGATTACGTATGATCCGTCTTTGCGGATTATATCGTTTGCGTTGCAGAGGAGGAGGGATAGGGCGGCGCCGAAGAACATGAGGACTATGAAGCCGATGTACGTGCCGTCGCTTACATCGGCATTCTCCAAGGTATGGAAATTGGTCCCAAGGGGAATCTGCAACGATGACTATTAGCACAACCCATAGAGGCCAGAGGGAGAAAGGCTTGAGTAGACCAGTCACTTACAAGGCTCCCAATAACAGCTCCCATGTTGAAGATTCCCCAGAACCAAGCGAAGTAATGTCCCTTTTGATGTTCATGCGGATACGAAATCATGATGGTGCCTTGGGCAGTCCATAGCATCGCTGCACAGAAACCAAGAAGCACTCCGGCGAAGATATTGAAACCTCGGACATCATCTTCAAAGTGGACTGACAGAAGAATACTGATGGTGTAGATACCATAGCCGATGCCGCCCAAGGCCAGTGTGAGTTTGACACCGAGTCTATTGACGAAGGTTCCTCCAAAGAAACCGACAACAGCAAAGGTGCTGTACAAAGCTGTGTTCTGTACCACATCAGCATTGGACTCTACCGGGGTCGCGGGTTCTTACCATGTCGTTCACGAGTGTCGCATCTCTTTTTCCCCCTCCACCCATTCTGTTCAAAGCATTAAACATACCAGGACACATAAAACACACAAAGGCCACCATCCCCAACTGGATCTTAGGCGAAGCATACCAAGGCAGGACATATCCAAAGAGCCTATACTGACGATACTTGTACCCTGTCGGTACATCTACCGACCCAGTGGAGTAATTAAACAACAGGTCCCTATTAGCGTAGGATACTGCCTCCGGGTTGTTGACCGGAGCAGATTGGCCGGCTGCGGGTGTGTTGAGAGACATGACGTTGGAATAGACTTGGCAAGAATCTGAGACATCGGGATCTTTGGGCTGGACTGGGGGGAGGAAGGACGGGTTGTTTTATCATTGTTAGATACGAGGATGGGATGACGTGGCGGTGTACACGGAGAGAAAAAAGACCGCGACGGGACGGTTGTACGGCATGATGGGATGTTTTGTGCGACTTCGAACCGAAGGTCTTAACTTCGGAAGGCCTCCAGTGAGGATCATAAATGAGTTGCAGATGCAGGCTCTGGGGGCTGAGATCTCATAGCCTGGAGTATAATAAGATTTCGCATTAATTGACCGATTGCAGTTCATTGCAATCTTATTAATAGCTTGCCCTTACTATTGGGTGGTATAATAAGAGAGTCTGCTCATACAGATGAATTCTATTGGACACATAGCCCCGAATGCCACGCAACACAGGTCTACAATTTGGCCAATCTGATGACTAGTGATCGGCAAGGTTGGGGGCAAAGCCGTTGCGGCTGAACGATTGGGTTCCGAGTTGGCTGACTGCATATGGATGAGGCAAGTGGCTTGTCACTGTGGTACTTTGGACAAATATGTCGCACAGATGCTTACAGGGAGGGGACATAGCCCCCAGCTTCAGGCTCGAATTGCCGGTAGGGCTGGATATGCTTATTCGGAGACTAAATCCAGTATGATTGGGATGACATCCTTAGACAATCACAACCTCGCGCACCACACCCTCCAGCTCCTCCAACTGGACATGAGCAATTCCAACCCTTTTAAATAACCGTGGCGGTTGCTCGCAATCAGTAGCTTCAAGAAGTAACCTAACGACAGATGCCGGCTGGCCAGTAGGCCACATGGGTAACCCATATCCTTGGTGTCCAGCACCATGCTCATACTTGACAATATCTATATACCAGACAGAACGCCCTTGCAGTAGACTCTCCCTTGGATTGTTCCATGTAGGCATTTCAGTCGTTTTGCCTGAAAGGTAGTCTAGATAGGTTGAGAGAGGTTTATCCTGGGATTGTTTTGGATCATCGTCCATAGATAGCTTGGTCGTGAAACCAAAGCCGAGGTGACTCGCAAGACTTTCCATTTGTTCCGTCGTGAGTTTGCCCACCGGACCCTTGAGAGTGATAGACCCATGGGTTTCATCTATTGCAACAGGGGAAGTAGGCCATGAGCTTGTGCGCTCTCCGTCTACGTTCGCCATAGCATAGTCGATTGCACAGCCAGACCTAGATGCCCATGTCCAGGATGGGTACGAGTTACCAGACATGCTTGTTCCCTGGTGGACTTGCCACAAAAGACTCCGGAGAAAGTGTTTGCCTTTCCAGATACCCATGACGAATTCGCATTCAAACATTGGTCCCATTACATTTGCTAGACCAAGAATTGCCGGGATCCGATCTGATTCTTTGGTAAGATTTCTTGTCGTGTACTCGGCCACCAAAGTCTCCCATTCCGTATAAGCATCGACTCGATCTTCCTTCTCATGACCTTGCTGCTCAGAATGTGGAAGAGTGGCCTTGATCTTGAACGGTCTCTGCAAATGCTCCTTCATCCGACGAGAGCGATAGGGCTCATCAGAGTTGTTCCCGGGGTATTGATAGTGACCCATAGACTCTGGTGACGAATCCGCAGCGAATTTGGATAAGCATTCCCACTGAACGTGGCCATCGCCAAACCACAGAATGCGAGTGCTTAGCATCTGTTCCTGAAACGTCCAGCCTCGGGAATGAACAGGTCCTCGAAGAGGTAGCTGTAGTACGCCGTATTGGTTCTCTTCTACAGGTGGATGCACTGCAGGCACGAACCATCCCGAGTCGCTAGTAGGCCTTGACGTAGGGGGAATAGGAAATGGCAGGACATATTGCTGTCTGAGAGAATGCGGTGTGAAAAGACCGTCGTTGCAGTCTGTTCCGGATAAGGTGGATATTGTCAGTATGGAATTTGCGTAAACGTCACCCATCCTGGCTGCCTCTGCTGCCCAATCGTCGGTGTCGTCCTGTACAATGCAGAGGCTGTCTACCCAGAGGTAATCGATTCCGAGGCCTCGAGTTGCCAGTACAGCATCCCTGATGGTTCTGGGAAGCGATGATAAAGTAATGTCACGTTTATGGTTGTCCAAGTTGGCTTTTGTTGTTATGATACAACGTGACTTGCCCCAGCAGTACGATAGGGCGCAGTATGTGGCCCGTTTCCCCCTGCTTGTTTCGATGAGTTTAATTTTTGGGTCGTCCAATGTGCCGCCAGTCACGTCCAGAACGCGAGTTGGAAGAACAGGGTCTGTCGTATCATGCAATCGTCGACAGTCAGGATGTTTCTCTCTGCAACGCTTCAGCCAGGTTTTGCTTAAAGACAGCGCCCGGGAGGATCCAGTGCCAGCTTGGCCTTCGCTTGAGTCGGGAGAATAGTCAAGAAACTCCTCTGTTAAACGTTGTTAGCTTGATTTCGAACATACACTTTCTAGTTTAGCTTACCCTCTAGAAGACTGATCTGGAGGTTCGACAGTTTGTCGCCGTGTCGTACCTGCAGACGTCCTCCCCGGAATGTCTCGAAGACGCGTAACATGATTGGAGCGTCTTCGGAATTACTGCCTGGAGGGCTATGTACTTTGTCACCCTCACTAGAAGCCACTGTTTGGTTGCTCAGTCTTTGAGGTACTGTACTCTTATCAACTGCATCAAGCAGCAGACCGCAGAACGGACAGCCATCACGAGCCGTTCTTTCCAACTCGTGCAAGGAAGTAGCATGTTGAAGATCGTAAGACTTAGACGAGTTTAGTCTAGTAATGACATCTTTGCAAATCCCACAATAAGACTCTGGTATTTCTAAAGGGTTTCTCGTCTGTGCTTTTTCAGAGAGTATACGAAAGAATGCCGATACAGAAGCCTGGTACCGCGAAGGGCTATTCGGCTGTCCCCAAACTGCCCTGAATTCTTCTGTGTTGACAATGGAGCGGAAGACAACTTGGCAAGATGACGGAGGTATGCTGTTGCTCGTTTCAGCCAAGTGGAAAATAAAACCCTCGCCAGATAGACAGAATGTGAGCAGTTTCCTGGATTGTTCAAAGTGATCGCTGCCGTTTTCAACTTCTGTCGAAAACGAGGCGCCGGCATTCTCTAGAAGCTCGACCATGTCCATCTGGCGACGGAGAAACACAACATCAAGAGGATACCAACATCCCCTTTGATCAAGTGGCAATTTAACATTAGCGCCAGCCGCAATAAGATGCTGCATCTTGACCAAGTCTCGTAGGATGATGGCCATTCCCAATGCCGAGATGCCTCCAGATCTATGATACTGATGTGATTTGCCTGTATGCGAATCTTTGGCAACCACGACAGTGCTTTCTTCGGTCTTCTTATCCAAGTCAGCACCGTGCTCAACGATCCATTTAGCTGTTTCAGTCCATCCACGGTTATGCGTGTTAATTCCTTGATCGATAGCCTCATGGAGTACAGTACGACCCGAAGCGTTCAGCAAGTCAATATGAGCACCGTGATCAAGCAGAAGTTGAGCCACATCGAACTGTTTCTGCCAGAGAGCGCGATGTAGAGGTGTGTTAAAATGTGACCAGGGATCACTAGCAGTTGGCATCACGCAGCCACCACCGGGAGGGGGGAATACAAGCTCATCTTCTGCCCACGATGTGTTGGGGTCCCAACCTTGAGATAGGTACAGAGACACGGATTCGAGATTGAACGCGGGAGCTTCTTCGTGGGGGTACGGAACAGAGCCGCCTGGCTGATGTTTTTTGAAGTGGAACGTTTTTTGTTTGGTGCGTCGTCGTTTGCTTGGTGTTGGATTCGAATCAGTTGCTTTACGTGCGCGAGGCATGATGTTCTGATGTTTCGGCGGTCTGTAAGTCAAAACAACTGCAGATGAGGATGACTAGGACGGTCGTAATGGTGATCGATGGGAAGCTCTAACGGGCTGAGCGACAGTGTGGAATTTCTTGTATGTGCTGCACAGAATCATCAGAGGTAACTAGTACAACCTTTTATAGTCTGCCTTGTCAGCGACACAGGACTGTGGCTGTGTCCTCCAAAATCAGGCTGATGCTTACATCTGACGTTGAGGGTCTCACCGAAGGGACCCATCCAATGAGCGGTAAGAAACGGCAGGATGATGGATTAGGATCGAGAGACTGTGTTGCGGTTACCCGAGCGGCCCAAAATGGACTATCATGAAAGATAGTTAGGTAGAATTTACCTAAGTTAAAGCATACTTGGAATAGTAGGAAGAAAATGACAAATTCTTTAGATTAATATTTACTACATTCTGTGTTGGGTTGAGTGAGCGCTTCTTGTTACCTCTGGCTCTTAGTAGCTACCCGTGCATTTTCAACAAACTTCCTAAACCCT
Source organism: Fusarium coffeatum (assembly GCF_003316985.1). Classification (NCBI taxonomy): domain Eukaryota; kingdom Fungi; phylum Ascomycota; class Sordariomycetes; order Hypocreales; family Nectriaceae; genus Fusarium; species Fusarium coffeatum. Next base: position 24,178 of record NW_022157912.1, on the reverse strand, counting down.
CCAGCAAGTTTATCAAAGTCCTTTAACTTCTCTTCCATCCTCGTATTGATCTCTTCTGCCTCAGCTGGCCACTCATCGAAAGTATCTGGCAGGAGGTTGGCGGCTTCTTTGACAGCGACCATGAGCTCTTGGTAGTCACAATTTTGAAGTTCCGCCTTGTTTCAAGTCAGACGTTGAGGTCTAGTTGAGAGGTAGATGGAGGGGTTACCTGTGCCATTCTTGCGTAGTTTGCTGTGAAGCGCATGGCTTCAAAGGCGGGGATGCTGCTGAGGGTATTATTAAAGTCCCGCGCTGTGGATGCGGCGCGGTTGGGTTTATTTGAACTCGCCATGAGGGACTTTGATTGAAAGAGTTGTATGTTGGTGTAGTGAAATAGACTGTTATGGAAGGTTCAAGTTGGTCTCAATTGATGTGACTCAGCCCCACGAGGCTTACTAGTGAGTCCTCAACGCCGTCTCATTTGTTGATGCACTCACGTGAATTTCAGTGTCCAAAATGATTATTGAAATTCAAGTAAAGGCTTTGGTTAAAGAAAGCTAGAGAGAATGAAGGTAACGGCTAATTATATACAAAAAGAAAACTTGCCAACATCTAACTGATAGGAGTGGCCTTGATGGGATTGCACACCTTGTTGATCATGTTGGAGTTACACTCCGGCCCATCATTATGCTCAATAAAGAAAGCCTCCAAATTGAAGAAACAAACAGGAATGTTGTTAAAGCCAAGGTTCGCCAAGTCAAGACCATCCTGTCCACTGGTAGCACAGTCCACAATAGCACGGTAGTAAGGATCCCGCAGTTGCAGGTTGTACTTGGCCATGTTGACGTACACATCCTCCGTAGCCTCAGCCCACGTCTCACCATGCATACCTTGCGGCTTATGGCGCATGATGTAAAAGCAATATTCCTGGCTGTCCTTGAGCTTCATCCACTGACGGCCAGTAGCGTAACCGCAATCTTCCTGGTTAGCGATGCGCTTGTCGGCGACGAGGCGGAGACCGGCTGCTTTCATGACGTTGTTGGCGATCTTGGGCTTGATGCTGCCGGTGATGGAGTTGATGAGTACGTCGACGGGCTTGGACGTGTCATCCAAAAGGAACCAGCCGCCATTGAAGAAGCGGGTGACTTGGTTGTGGATCCAGGGGCCGTACTTGTTTACGGACGGGAGGGTGTCGATGGTTTCGACGGTTTCACCCTTTGTCTCGTCGATGACGCCGGTGGCGAGGCGCATGGTCTTGTCGATTTGGCTGGAGGTTTTGGTAAAGAGGTCGGCTAGGGCAGAAGATATGGTGCCTTGGTCGATTTCCTCGGGTTTTGTCTCCTCAGCGATGATATCGAAGATACCACCCATGATGTCGAGACCGGTAGAGATACCCTCTCCCTATTGAAGTCAGTGACTTATACTTACATGATAAGAGTCAAGGTGGTAACTTACAGCTCCGGGAATCAGACCTCCAACTGTGCTGCCGAGACCAATCGCGGCAGAGAGCCACTTGAAAACCTCTTCCGTGTGCTCCTCGTTACCTTGAAACGCCTCTACCATTTCACCGATAAGGAGGTTGGTAACAATAGTCTCTTCGACGAGCTTGTTGCGCAAAATAGTGAACTTGTTCTGCATTCCCTTGACGGCCTGGAAGATCCAGTACGACACCTTGCCGATGGGATTCTCGGAGCCATCAGCCTTGGTGCCGTATTTGTCGAACTGCTCCTCACAGTCGTGAATGCCCATGACGGAGCATTCACCACCGATGACACCACAGCCACCCATGGAGAACTTGCCCTTTACACCACCGGTAGCTTCGTTCTCCATGTTGGTAAGCCAGTTTTTCTGGTGTTCTGTTGATATGGTTAGTTAGTTTGTCTAGTAATCGAAGTTGAGGGACATACCCCATTGGGCCATGAGCTGTCTGTCGAGCTCATCACCGGCGCCGGTCTCATCCCAGACCTGTTCGGCTCCTTTGGCTGTTCTTAGGAGCCAAGCTTTGTTTTGGCAGAGAGATTCCTTGGTGGACCATGGCCACTCTCCCTCTCCCTCTCTCTTGGAGATCTTGGAGATAGGTGAGGCATTGGCTACGACTGTGAGAGCCAGAAGGGCGGTGGCAGACTTCATGTTGAAATAGTATTAGATTATAATGAGTGTGTGAATTATTGAACGGATGTATGAGTTGGTGAGCTAATGAGTGAGTGAATGAATGACTGAGCTGAATAGCTTGAAGAACAAGAATACCTCGTGAAAAAGACTGGTTTTATATCAATCCCTACTACGATACCGGGCAGTGCAACAAAGGCCAAGGCCAAAATCTGTAACCATGTAATCAAAGTCTATGCTGTTAGTGAATCCTTCGAGCGAGGGACTTCTACGAGAAAGTGGTCCACGTCGAAACAAAGTGCCCTGACCATCTCGATAAGCGTTTAGATAACGAATATTCGCATAGGATAAGGTTTCCCGTGTAAGTGATCGACGAGAACCTCTCGATTTGGAGGGATCATGTGGGGTTGTATGAGCTTAATATTACGGGGTTACTTTGAAGCGGATGAACGCTAGGATGCTAAAATTGAGGGTGATCCTTCCAGTCGGTATCCTGGCGGTCCGAGGACATGTGAGATGTTTCTGATGGTACTTTTGTTGAACTTCATTCACCATGATCAAAAGTCCCGTTCTGAAGTACGCTTTTACGAATGTTTTCTGCGAGTCGGTGTTGTCAAAGCCCAGATAGTTGGAGGCTGATAGCTTCACAGCAGGGGATGACCGAGACACCATTGATGGTACTCAACTACTTTCACGTTGCAAACTAGACGACAAGATAATACTCCGATTGCACGGTAATCGCCGTTCATCAGAGTCTGCAACAGTAAGATCCGAAAATCAACGGGCGTCGTCCACGGCTCCTCCGCATAAGTTAATCTCGTCCATGCTTACACCTTAATCACTTGTCCAAGCTAGCGCTAAGCGCTTGTAAGAAAGCCCTATCAGGACCCCGTCTCATTTAACATCGAACCACTATGCCGTAACGGGAGGAGAAATGGCCCGGGCAGCCCTGTAAGGCAGAAGGATAACGATAAGCGTGAAGGTTCGGCAGATGGTGCTCTGTGAGTCTTGTTCTGGAGAAGAGGTAGCCGGTGATTTCATCCCTGTATGTTTGGCGCTAAGATAGCAGTGACATCTGGTAGAGACACTGTCAGCCTAGCTGGGGAGCTGTTGTTTGAGCTTGGTTAGGAGAAAATAAGCTCGGGTTTGAAACACTGATTGGAATGACTTTCTCATACTTGGCAAGTTCTCAATCGCGACTGTCGAGTTATAGAGCTTTGTACTCATGGTACTCAGGTTTCTGATGGCGCTTACCCTATACTCAGCATTATCCTCGACGAATAACAATAACAGAGGTCGCTTGTTCGAGCTCACTGGTACATCATCGCGTTTCTCAAGGGACGTGATAGAGAAGTACTCGTCAAATTGCGCGCAATGTTGTGGTCAGCCAACAGTGGTGTCTAGAACGGTTCATGTTCACGCCGTACCTTCATCAACAAAAAGAACATTCATAGCAGATAGTTTGCAAGGTATACTAGACACTCAACACAGCAAACAATGAGCTTGTAAAATCCAATTACAACTTCAATATCTAGTTGTTCTTCACAGTATATCAGATTTATAATCGGGTTGAAAGAGCTTCTCACGTAAGTACGCGACATTGATGCCTCGACATTCCCCTAGTGTGGCTAGTGCACCGCCACATGCTCACCGACGTCAACCCCACCAGCCACACCCCTTCCAAAGCTCCATCACCACAAGCTGTCCTCAAGACCTCAAACCACCAAACGCCCATCCCTCCTCCCTCCATCACCAACCCCATCCGCCAAAATGTCAAACTACTACGCCGCACAACAACCTCAATACCCGCAAGGCGGCGCCCCCGCCGCCGCCCAAAACCTCGAATTCTTCCCGTCACAGTACACCAGCACACCACAGCAGCAGCAGCAAGGCGGCTATGGCTTCGCCAGCACGGGCGGATACGGCGTGGGTGCTCCCGCGCAAAACTTTGGCGCGCAGCCTGCTTTTGGTCAGGCGCAGGGCGTTTCGGGGAGAATGGGTGAGCAGGGTGGTTTGAGGACGGGTTGGGTTGCTGCTTTTTCGTCGGAGGGGTATGATGGTGAACCGCCTTTGCTGGAGGAGCTGGGCGTTAACTTTGGACATATTCAAGCAAAGGTGCGTATTCCAAGACGAACATCGGTGGATGGAACCTAACTGCGTAATTAGACACTCGCCGTGTTGAACCCCTTTCGACGAATCGACTCGCATATCATGGACGACTCCGACCTCGCAGGACCACTCATCTTCTTCCTCCTCTTCGGCTTCATCCTTCTCTTCTCAGGCCAAGTTCACTTCGGCTACATCTACGGCCTCGCAGCCCTAGGCTCCATCTCTCTCCACGTCATCCTCTCGCTCATGTCGCCCTCGGGCGCCGACGCGCAAGCAGTCAACAGCTACCCTCAATACAGCAGCGATCCCTCCGCACCTCCCCAACCGCACGACCAGCAAGGCGGCCACTTCTCCGCGACGCTGACATACCCCCGAAGCGCGAGCGTGCTGGGATACTGCCTTCTTCCTCTTGTGGCGACAAGCTTGTTCGGTATCGTCATGCGCATGGATACGCCTATTGGCATTGTTGCTACTACGGCGGCTATTGTTTGGTGTACTTATAGTGCGAGTGGAATGTTCTGCGCTGTGGGACAGATGAAGCGCATGCGAGTGCTTGTCGCTTATCCTCTTGCGCTGTTCTACGTTGGATTCGGCATCATGGGTATTTTCAGCAGTCGAGGAAGCGGAAGCTTTGCCAACGCCGCTGCCAAGCTCAATGCTTAAACGCGACACCAATCACGATTAAGTTTCTCGCAAACTCGACGATGCAGTACATGACGACGCCCTCTGCGGCAAAGATACGATGGATGTCAGGCTCAGGCAAGGCGTTCGGTAAGATACGGAATGGGGGGATGCAATTCAGGACAGATTCCCTTTGTACTAGAATAATTACATTTGTACGTCACGATTAAAAAAGGAAGGGAGGGAGGGGAGCAGTGTAGATGTAGCGTTGAGAAGAAATACTCTCTCAAAAAGCAAAGTTTTCAAGTTATGCAAAGACATTTCGTAACCATCTATATATGCCACACAAGCAAAGCATCGAAAAGCACTAAATAAACATGCGTCCTCCTTAATCATGAAAATTCCCCGTTTTTTGTTTTGAAGCCAGAGTGAGAATCCGCCCGTCTGGTCCACCGGGCTAAAAAGTACAAGTATTGTTGAGAAGAGCTGCCCTGCAGCAGCCGAGATTAAGTTGGGCTAGTATGAGAAATTCCAGATCCGTTTGCAAATCCTTCGTGACAGTTCGTTGCTCGTTTAAGCCTCGCCGTTGGTCTTGGCGCCGTTTGTGGAGGGCACATCTTCAGCCTCGCCGATGAGGACGGAGTATTGACCACCGGCTCCTGCACCAATGATCTTCTTGCCGCGGATGGCGGTGTTGTCGATCAATGTGGGAGTGTGGATGTCGTCGATCGTGCCTTGGCCGGTCTGGTAGTTGCTGGAAAAGCCCCAAGAGTAGACCTTGCCGTCGGAGGCGATGGCGAAGTTGTTATCGGTACCGGCGGCGACGGAGACGATGTCCTTGGCTTCTGCAATTTGTTAGTATTGGTCTTGAAGAGTCGGTGGCATGGAAACTTACCAGGCTGGACAGTAGGCTTGAAAAGAATACGGGCGTTGCCACGCTCGTCGTAGATAGCGTTCTCCTCAGACAGCTTGTCAAACTCGAAACCGACTTGGTAACCGTCAACACGTCCCCATGTCAAAAGGTCGCCCTTGTCAGAGCAAGCAAGGGAGTGGTGCTCGCCACCGTCAATCTCAGTAATGTTGAAGTCGTCGAGGTATGTAAGCTTGGCGGGACGGAGGATGACAGCGTCGTCCTCGCCAGCATTTGACTCAACACCAATCTCGCCAAAGTTGTTGAGACCCCAGCCGTAGACTTGACCTTCCTTGTCAATGGCAAAGCTGTGGTATGAACCGCAAGCAATCTTGGCAATCTTTCCTCGGGGCAGACCGACACCTTGGGGAATGAGAGAGGACATCTTGTTGCGCTCGATGATACGTCGGCCGAGTTGGTTCTGCTGACCGCAACCCCATGCGACAACGTTGCCCTTGTGGTCGAGAGCGAGAATGTGGTTTGAACCGGCGGAGAGAGCCTTGATGTTCTTGAGGTCCTTGATCAGGAGAGGAGTGGACTGAACCTTGATGGTCTCTGAGAAGCCAAGAATACCGTCGCTGGATCGGAAAGTTCCCCAGCCGTAAACGCGACCGTCCTCGGTAAGGGTGAAGCTGGCGCTGTCACTAGCAACGACCTGAACGAACTTGGTGCCAGGAGCAAAGTGCTCATCGGAAACGGCAGTCGGTGTGCTCTCCTTGGGGTTGATACCAGTGTCGTCCTCGTCTTCCGAATCGGAGTCTTCGGCCTTGTCCATATCGCGAAGACCGCCGTCCCAGTTGGTGTCTCGTCCAAGAGCGCCCTGGTCATTGACGCCCCATGTCAAGATCTTGTTATCGTGTGTCAACGCAACAGCGTGCATACCACCGCAAGAGATCTGAACAACACCGGTAGAGGCAGCGGCGAGGTTATCATTGAGTCGGGGGCGCTTGACGTCGATGGGCTTCTTGTTGTTAACGCGCTTGCTGCCGAGGCCAAGCTCACCCGATGAACCTTCACCAAAGACGTAAACATCGAGAATTTTGGTAGGGGCATCGTTGATCTTCTTTCCAATGCTGGGGAAAGCGGACTTCTTCTTGGGCTCGGCCTTGGTGGTGCTAGCAGGACGACCGGGCTTTCGAGCAGCGGGCTTCTTCTCCTCAGGCTCCTCAGACTTGGCCTTGGCCTTTGAGGCAGCGGCGGCCTTGGATGCAGCGGATTGGGTGGCGGCCTTTGCCTTTGCTGAGGGCTTAGCAGCGGGCTTGACGACGCGTTCTGTGGTCTTGGTCTTCTTTGTCTTGGGGGCCTCCTCTTCCGACTCTTCCTCTACTTCAGACTCCTCTGCGCGAGTGCGCTTCTTGCCATTTGTAGCAGGCTCGGCCTTCTTGGCGGCAGCTTTTGTAGGCTTCGCATCCTTCTTCGCAGCAGCGGCAGTGGTAGTCGACTTCTTAGTCGTGGCAGTGGCCGTCTTGGTGACGGCCGCAGCTCTGGCGGCTCTTGGTGCCATCGCGTAAGTTTGTGTTGTGATTGTGTATGTGTGGAAGTGACGCGCGCGTGTAGGAACAGAGTTTGCGCTTTTAGGTAGAGTCAATCAGCGATTCAAGAAATCAGATTGCGCTGAGGTGGCTGGTGGAATCTGATGGATTGTTTGATGGGGTGAGGTGATGATGAAAAAACAAGCTCTGGAAAAAAAGCTGATTTAGGAGCGCGATGGGTGGGTTTTTTCCTTCAACGAGTGATCTGACCGCGCTGGGGGTGTGATCATTTGCGGGTTTGACAGGGGGATGATGCCTGGACCTTGCGTCACCGCCCGAAAGCTTTGGTTGTTTTGTCCGGCAGAAAAACGGTTAGCGCAATTGAGATCTGATGACAGCTGCAAGAGTCTAGGGCGGTGAATCGTCGCTATCAGTTCATTTCATTCATCTCCATTCGATACGCGATTCGCCGGCCGGTCGCGTTGGTTCAATAGCAGACGAACGTTACACTGCGCAGCACGGACAACAGCTAATTTACTGGCGGTTCCCCTATTGAGTTTATTGATAGTTCTCCAACAAACGAATGATGCAAATGCGCAAAGCCGTATTGACCACGTGGACTATTGACGTTTGCAAACACGATTGGACCACGACAATTGCATCCAGTTGTCATTATTATCACTATTCTGCACGAAGGTATTGATTGATAATGTATAATTGTATTCTCCAATTCTCTGTATCTCTGGTATCGTTTGTCTCGCCGCCCCAACCCAACCGACTGTTCATTGTTCCCCAACGCCGTCCAAATAATTCATGAATGCATGTATTTCTAAAAACCCATCATCGGATCGAAAACGTTTATTTCTTGGTAGTGAAATCGATCTCGTTGGCAGGGTTGAAGCCACCATCGGCAGCCTTCTCACAAGTGCAGCCACCTAAACCAGAATTGTTAGTTGACACAGAAACCCAAGACATCTAAGTTCCACATACCCTCAGGACGAGATCCGCAAGCGCATGTAGCACCGCTAGGAGTAGCGTTCTCGGTAGCAGCACGGTCGCAGGTGCACTCGCCAGCGGGACGAGCACGGCATGAGCATCGGGGTCCGTTGACGGTGTTCTCGACAGGGGCCTTGGCGCATGTGCACTGGAGAGCGGACTTTTGACCGCAAGAGCAGGTAGCCTTTTGAGCTGGGGAATTGTTAGTCTGGTGTTTGTTGATGGAGCTGGGGATGATGTCACATACCACAGGCGCACTCAACGTTGTCGCCGGAGCGGCAGCAGGTAGCGGGAGTGTTGACGACCATTTTGACGGATTAAAGTGTTGTAAAGTTGGTGTTTGAGAGAGTGGTTGGTTTGAAAGATCAAGAGATTGATGGAGTAGTGGATTGGATTGTAAAGTGCTTGATTCTGTCTTTACTCTTCGAATGCGGCTGCTCGTCGTATTTGTACTTGATGGCTTTCAATGAGTTTGACCCACTTCATCTCGAGCTCCAGAGCTGCGGATCTGGAAACTGGTAATCATCTTCGCTCTGATTGGACGTCTTCTGCTGACACAGCATTTGCGGCCAATAAAAGATTGCTTATTCTTTCTGTCTTGACTTTCGCCTCCTAGAACATGCGATGCTGAATACGACCCATGTCATCGTCTGTCAGCTAACGAGCTAGAACACACTAACAGCTCTCAGCAGTTTCGCTCTGTCCGTTAGTCTATTGGCTCTTCAACTTTTTGATGTTCAAGACAACGAGACCGCCCTTTTCACGATTGACGATTGGCTTGGTTGTATCTTGACCGTAATTTGGAAAAGCATAGCCAAGAGTTCAGTCAGCTGAACGGACATGTCTTGTCAATCACATTATCTCTGCTTAGAACAAAGTAGTGCAAGTGTTGGATCTGCGACGGGAGCTGCAAGTAGTACACATCCTGGTCTCCGACGAGCACCAGCATCTGAGTTGAGATCGGCTCCGTTCTTTCGGCCGACCCAAATTCTAAAACTACCCGGTCCTTGGGTAACACTTTAACTTGTTCCCTACACTAACAAGCCAGTAGGAGGAGTATGTGTGGTAGGGTGGTATGCCGGTAGCGAAAGTTGTTTGTTGGATTAGTAGCTGGTCTGAAGACCGCCAGGTTGACAAATGTTTTGTCCTGCAGCAGCAAGGTTTGAAGCAAACTAATTGAGTAGACACACTATTCGGGAGATAATCCAACATATAATATTCAAATCTCAATACAATTCAATTCAATTCAATTCAATTCAAGAACCAGTAATCTCTTCGCGTCCTGTTGCTTGTTTGTAGGTAGAAGATGTAATTCTGTCATATCTCCAGGGTACGCTCAACACACCGTCATATTCGTGCAAAATCACTATATAGAGTGCAGTTTTGAAGGCTTAGTCATCGAAAATCAAGGTCCTATAGTTTAGTGGTAATGACGTCGGATTTTGATATGCATCAGAAGCCTTCCGAAGACCCCGGTTCGAACCCGGGTAGGACCTCACTTTTTGCGTTTCGCGACAAACAGGCTGAGACTACACAGGGCTTGATCTACTCTACAATGAGATATTGCGTGATGAATCTTTGGCGTAAGCCGATGGGGTCTTACAATTATTTTGCTGGTATTGGAGAATGTCGGTACCTTGTCAATGAATGATAACTGTTGCTGTCGGTCGGTCGTTGATATGGCCGATCTCGGAGGGCAGGGCGCGATCTGTCCATCAGTTTGGCAATGATCATGCATTTCGATAAAGAACTTGGCAAAACTAGCCTTCCTCGTGTCATACCGAACGAGTCTGAATACGCGTATAGTATTTAATTGACTCTCTCATGGTCTTCATCACCTCTCTATAATAAAGACGCGACTCCCTGTCCCTGCGCTATTTTAGCAGTGAAGACATCCGTACCTAAGGCTCACATGCCCTTGAGTCCCTTCCATTAAATCTCCAGCTAACACGACCCATCTCCGATACCTTTCCCCAGATATTTCCCGAGCTTGTACAATGTCTTCTTTTAGCTCACCCCAGACTGAGTCCACAATCGTGGTAATCGGGTACGTGCCATTTCACTGCTCCAATGCGTGAGCTAACGTTCCTGTTTTAGCGCTGGAATCATCGGCCTTACCAGCGCCCTCAAGATCCAAGAGTTGACAAAAGACTCCCCATCAACATTAGTCCTCCTCGCCGCAAAAGAATGGCCGACTTCAATCCCAGGTGTTCCAATTACCCACTCAGCCGATTATGCCTCCATGTGGGCAGGCGCTCACGTCCGACCCATCCCCGCCTCAACACCACAGCTTCGTCGTGAAGCCAAGTGGTTGAAGACTACTGTCGCTGAGTTTGAGAACAGTGAACCTGGTGTCGGAGTTCGTCGCCTTCCAGGAATTGAGTACCTTGAGGACCCGCCTGTTGAGTACATTAAACAGGATGTGCATAGCTTTACGGAAGAGACGGGGTTGCCCGGATATCGTAGATTTGACTCGAGAGAATTGCCAGAGGGTGTGAAGCTTGGGTACCAATATGAGACGTATTGTATCAATGCGCCGCTTTACTGCGCGAATTTGCTTCGCAAGTTTATTGTTCAGGGCGGGAAGACTGTTCAAAGGGAGTTGAAGAGTGAATGGGAGGCTTTTATTCTGGCGCCGAATGTGAAGCTTGTGGTCAATGCAAGTGGGATGGGATTCGGCGACGCAAAAAGCTTTCCTATTAGAGGTATGTTTTGAGAGTCAGGATATTTTTAATTGCTAACAATGGCTAGGTCAAACTGTGTTGACAAACCTCACTGCTGCTGACAAGACGATCACAACACAAAAGAAGGACGGAACATGGAGCTTCATCATCCCACGATCCTTCAACGGTGGTACGGTCGTTGGCGGTACGAAAGAGATAGGTAACTGGGATCTTGAACCATCACAAGAGACTCGAAGCCAGCTACTAAAAGCTGCGCAATCCATCATCCCTCAAGCCTGCAACAACCAAGAAAACGCTGAGTCGGTCAAGGTCATCAAGGACGTCGTTGGAAGACGGCCAGCTCGTGAGGGAGGCATGAGGGTTGAGACGGAAAAGAAGGATACTACTTGGGGAGTTAAACATGTTGTTCACGCGTATGGAGCGGGTGGACGTGGCTATGAGCTGTCCTGGGGTGTTGCTGACGAGGTTATGGAGCTTGTGAAGGATGTTCTTAACACACAGTCGGCGAAAGCAAAGCTATAAGCTTGGATTTTAAGTGTTAGAATGAACGATTTAATACATTATTCGACTTGATCCTCCGTTTACAAGAACCCTTTCAGAGCATCATTCAAAGTCCTGCCCTCTCTCAACGGAATCGCGTTCCCTCTCTTCGTCAACCCAATCTTGTTATGCCAAACAACCTTCATACCCGCGTTCGTTGCGCCCTCAACATCTCCAGCACTTCCCGCCACGAACAGGACATCCCTCGCTTCAACCCCCAGCCGAGGCAGGATACTATGATAGGCTTCCTTGAGAGGCTTGTAGAAGCCGCTCTCTTCGGCAGTAATAGCCACATCAAACGTGAACGGCTGATCATAACCAGCACTCGCTTTCTTCTCCACACCAGTGATGGCGATATTTCCATTTTCTTTGGAACAGTTGGTTATGACGCCGAGCTTGTAACCCTGGGATCTAAGTGCTTGGAGAACGGAGGGCACTTCGTCCCAGGGTTGAATGGTTGACCAGTTCTTGAGGAGTGCTTCCGGGGCCGACTCGGGAAGACCAACTTCCTCTGCAGCTTGTCTGACTAGGTCTTCGTAGGGTACGTACGTTCCAGTGCCGTATGTGATTTCAAGATAGCGTTGGCGCCAGCGGCCGCCTTCTTCGTGGGTCTTAGAAGGGGTTGATGCATCCCATATGTCCCATGAGTTGAGAAGACCGGTGAGGAGGTCGAATATGATGGCTTTGGGTTTCCAGTTTTCTTCTGCCATGACGTGTTTTATGAGAGAAGATTGTAAATATTCTAGCAAAAAATCTGAGTGCTTTTAGAGAAGAGAGTAGGTTGGGACAGAAGTATCACCGGATTCAGGATTTATGACCCCGCGGGCAAGGGCGCGGTTGACGATGCCAGGATGACGATCCTGAGAATCCACCTGTAAGACCGATGCCAAGGCTCGTGAGAATATGTCTGAGAATATGTCTATGTTCAATCATTATCATACTATCTATTAAATTTTAATTCTCTTCGTGACAATGCTATACGCCGCTGGCGTCGCCACGCCCAATAAACTGATGGAGTAGAACACGGGTATGATGATCAACTTGCCATAAGAAACCACAGGTAAACCACAATGCTCCGCTATCAGAGAAAGAGCACAAATTCTCAAAAGGCTTTTCGTTGAAAGAAGAACGTGTTCTCGAACCCACATAAATTCTGGATATCGGAGTGAGGAAGATTGGAGATGCAAGTCGAGAATGAGTCGACCAGAGATTACCAAAGATAGGAAGGCCCATGATGGGAGGGTCAGGCGCGGGCTTGAAGAGACTTGGGAGAGACCCCAGTGCGTGAAGCATACGGCGTGGATGAAGACGCCGCCACTGAGGATGAACTCTGGACTTCTGCCCAGCTTCCATTTGGCCAGTAGAATCGACTGAATGTATGAGTCAGTACTTGAACTTCGATTCACGGATAGGAAATGGGACCTACCTCGAATGGAATAGAGACTAGCGGAATAATAGTCACCCATCCCGAAGGCATAACCATACTCAGAACACCAGGAACAGAACAAATAACCATAGAGACATGTATCGCACGACCCCACCCGAAAGACAAGCGACTCATCTTATCGCTATACTGCTGGATCGATCCAAAGTGGGCATTCGTAGTCGTATTCGACGGTTGTCGATGCAGCCGCGATAAAGTATCGTTGAACAGCCAATATGTAGAACAGGACAATAACAAGGCGAAGGCATAACCCAAAGCCGACTTTCCCCAATTCGAGGGTATGTACAGACAAAATGAAATGATAGATGCCAAGGCCATCATGCGCAGGCTGATAAAGTAGTGCCAGTTCTTCATCAGGGTGTGGTTGAATGTTGCTACTACCCAGAATGCATCGGTACCGGCCATGAGACTTAAGGCGAGCCAAACGTCACCGCATAACATGGCTGCGGAGCTGACATTGTCGTGTATGTCTGTCGACGATATGTTTGAAGGAAAGGTGGAAGTGGTGTTGACTTGAGCAACCAGAGCTGGCGTTGGCGTCGTGTTAATTGCAGGTCGACGAGACGATATCAACCGGGTTTTCAGCTTCGGTAAATAGAGTAGAGTAGCCGTATGAAACGAAAACGATAAAATAACAAATAATTGTATGAGAAGGAACTTTTGTGTTTTGGTATCCTTTATGTCAAAAGACTTTGGCGACACGCCAGGTCTTGGTGTTTTGACATCCATAGTACCTAGGATTAGGAACAAAAAGATCTGCGACACCACTTCAAAATGATAAGACGAACACTCCGATATAAGTTACGACGAGTAGCCTCTCAAGAAAAGCAAGTCGTAAAATTATACGAACCCCTTGGACTTTCTTATTCTGGTGGGGGAGCGATAATGCGACTGGTTGGCTGGGCAGTCCGAGCGAGCAGGGCTGTAGAGGCTGCATCTACGGAGCAGTCCACATCGTTTCAGGTGCAGATAAAGAAATATCATTGCAAAATGGGCCAACTTGTATGGGAATGTAGTGGGATCTTCAGCTGGGGCGCAATTGGTGTGTGAGGTTTACATCAGAGGCGCACAGCCTTGGCCGCAGCGAAGGTTTCTTAGCTTGACCAGAATATTGGGAACATTGAATGTATTAGCCAAGAAGGGCGTTCCATTCCATTGGGATTTCTGCATTTATATTGGATGTGCAACCGCTAGGCTAATAGAACTAGCCGCTGATGCAGGCGGCTGTGTATGCAGACCGTTTAAGCGTCACAGTTATGTAGGAGGCACGAATAAAGCCGTTGGAAATGTCTGAACTGATGTCGACTGGAATGTGCAGTAAAAGACGATGAGGTATTATTGCATTCCATAAAATATGACAAGTCGCCGCTTGTGCCTGATCTTCTGTGATGTAATTTGCTTTTTGTCGTTCGTTGCTTTCTTTTTTCACATTGCTTCTTTGAAGAAAAAGAATCGGCGGACAAATTATTTGCATGATCTAGATTGGCAGTCTGGATTTTTTTAATTTTCACATGCTTCGCGCTTGCAGCCAAGCCGTCTCCTGTGGTTGCAGTAGAGCAGATTTCAAGAGTCGAGGCCCATTCAGCAGCGATAGCTTTTGGACAAGGCAGGGAAAGATTCAGTTTCAAGTTCCGGGCTACCGGTGCAGGGCAAAACTCTTCATAACAAAATATGCGTGTTTGTCAACTTCAGCATGTTTAGAAAGAGCGTGGCAGTACTGAGGGTGTGGGAGACTTATTAAAAAGCTAGATGTCAGCATGTCAGCTTTCTCTCTGTGTCTGCCTAGACGTTGAATAAGGCTATATATAAGGTATATGAAAAGCGGGAAATCGATCTCTTGAAGTGCCCGTTTTCCAATTCAGATTTCAATAGTGTCTAGTTAGATTACAGTAGTTTCAACAGAAGAAGATCAAAGTGGAAACGTCCAGTAAGACTCCAATGCCGCATTATCCGTATCGAAACTTTATCTTGAAATATCGGTCAACAATAGCATATCCTATCTCTAGATTCTCCGATCTAGGTAAAAGATGAACCGCCTTGAGAAGCTAAGGTTAGGGCTGAGAACTAACAGTTGGCCAAGCAAGAAACTAACGAAAGAGGGTTGGAACTTCGGTTGCTAGAGGTTGCAACACTTCCTTAACGAATCGAAGTTTGGTAGACCTAGATCTAGATTCCCATCTTTATGTGAGCGATGGGGCTATGGGAAAGATAAATGCGCAAGTGTCGGTCAACGTGAGGCTTTGACTCGATGCCCACAGACCTGGGAGAAATTTGGTGTCGCAGAGCTCCGTTCCGCGACGGAGTGGCAGAAGTAAGCCGCCCGGCTAAAAGACGCGATAAAGAGATCTAGATTTGAGATGAGCCTTGGGTTTCCCATTTGTTACTGAAGAGGCTGTTGATCTGTGTCAAGCCTGCTCTTAGATACTTTGGTAGCCCTTTAATGCTTTCAACAGACCGACTAGAAGTATCCCACAAAGAGTATACTATCAGCACTATTATTTTGTTATCTTAAGTACATCTTCAAGTTTAGAGAAATAAAAACAATACTTTAAACCTTATACTTGATAGTATGGTATCGATAACTACAGGATACGTCTGATCTATGATTTGCTCATGTATATTGTTTCATAGGCTGGTAAGCTTGATTCCAAACAACAAAACTTTAGCCAGCTGTGTGATTGGTGAAAGGGTGAAACGCGATGGCGCATGGCAGTGATTCCAAAGTCAATGCTGACTTTGCATTGTTGACTCATCAAGACCATGTAAGCACCAAGGCGGAGAAGCTGAGCGAACCGGGCCATTTAAGCATAATCATGCCGATCACCGATTGGACCAGGATGTGCCTAGCCCGACGGGTATTTGGGTTTGTCCATGTCTGTAGCATTTGTCAGATCTGTCTCTGGGTTGAGCCGTCTTGGCGTGACCTGCATAGTGCTCGAGTGTGATACTTTTCGCTTCACTAGGAAATATTGATGATGGCCAAGATCAGCAGGAATTAGAGAGAATTGAAGAGAAGTTCCGAATAACGTTATAATAACGTTATACTTGGCATTATGCTTGGCGTTGGATTTGCAGCGTCAGCATGCAAGTCTTACGCTGGTGATGGCATCAATCGCAGTATAAATGGCTGAGAGACCTCGTCGTAGGGCACTCGTTATTCTTCATCGAAAGCAACAAATCTCGTCTTGAATACATATATACTCATCAATAAACCTTACAGCCATGTCTCATCTTACATATTCTGTTTACGAAGGCGAGGGCGAGTACCTCAGCAACTTCCTTCGCTACAGCCAAGCTGTCCGTGTTGGCGATCGCATTGAGATCAGCGGCCAGGGTAAGTCCAAACACAATTAAATCAGCAATACTTCAAGCGTCAGAGCGCTAACTAAAAATCAGGCGGCTGGTCCCTTAAAGACGGAGAACTCTCATTCCCGGAATCTGACCTCGAGCAAATTGACCAGGCCTTCCACAACGTCGAAAAGGCTCTCAAGGCGAGCGGTGGAAAGGGCTGGGAGCAGGTCTATCGCGTCAATTCATACCACACTGAAATCACTCCAGAAGTCGGCCAAAGAATGAGTGAGAATTTTAAGAAGTGGATGCCTAACCACAAGGTCATTTGGACAGAGATTGGTGTTGCGCAATTGGGAGTGCCTGAAATGAAGGTTGAGATTGAGGTGGTGGCAATTGATTCAGAGGGTGCAAGCAAAGCTTAGAGCTATGATTCAGAGCTATATTTTGAGTTGGCAATAAACATCAGGCAGCGCACAAGACTTGCTATATATGTTATTCAAAGATTAAATTACTGCGACTCAGCAACTATAAATACACAATCATTCCTCCTCATCACTTATTCTTTTCTTCATCATTGCATTCTCCAAGGCTCACCAAAAATCAGTGACGCACCACGCTGACTAACCACAGTACGTAGATCTAGTGCATCCAAATGCGGTTTAGCGTCAAGGAAATGGATCGCAAAAGGTTCTTTTTTTCTACGCGACATCATCGCTTCCTACACCACACAAAAGCCGCATTAACAGCGACAAACAACCGACAAAATGCGCAACAAGCAAAACAGGCCGCGAGGTAACTCGCGCCCCAGAAACGATAATAAAGATCGTTATCGAGACTCGGACTCGTATCGACCTGGAGACAGGCATGATCTCCCACCGAGACCGCCGCCGGGGCGCGATGACTTTCGATTTGGTGGTGGAGGAGGAGACTCGTATCGTCCGCGTCCACCACAGGGTGATTTCACGTTTCGGATGGATAAGCCTCCTGGGATGCCTGAATATCCTGGCGATTATCGTGGCCCGCCGTCTGATAGAAGAGGACCTAGACGCGATGGTGGTAGAGGACGAGGTCGAGGCAGAGGTGGCAGGAGATGGCAACCCCCGCCTCACCCCTCCGAGCGCGCACTTGTATCCGGCGCGACACAGAATCTGCCCGAGGAGCGATTAGGTGAGGATGGTATCGCCAAGTTCCGCGATCTAGACCAGATATCCGATGATGACGAGCTTGATATGGACATCTCTGATTCATCCGAGACCGAGGGTCCGTCAAAGAAGCGTGCCAGAACCGTGAGGGATGATGCATCTGGCGATACTGCGCCCAAGTGGTCTAACCCAGACCCCTACACAGCCCTGCCTTGCCCGGATGACACTACGCGAAAGAAGATGGATATGGTTCAGTTCATCCGAAAGGCGCGTGTTGAAGAGGAGAAGAAGAACAAGCCCGCCGCTACTACCGAAGCTGAAGACTTCATCTCTTTCGACCTTACCGAAGATGAAGAGAGCGAGGAAGAACAGGAAGCGCCACCACCCCCTCCCCGCGATCCCCCGCCTACTATCGCACAGCCGCCGCCGCCTCCCCCGAACGCGCCCTCTGGTCCCAGAGCCGATCTCGAAAAGCCACGGTCGGCCGTCAATGAAGCGCAAGAGGCTCGACGAGCCGCCAATGACGCTCTTGGCTCGCGCAAACGAACTGCAGACGACGTCATCAAGCCCCCGGATTATGGACAATTGAAGAAGGCCACCACAAAGCCATCCAAGGGTTCGTTATTACCCAGCTGGGCACCGAAGGTCAAGGAGGATCCTTGTCCTTGGGATATGTATGATCATTCGGCTACTACTAACATGGCATTTCGGTAAGTCACAACACCTCCCAATATCCCGCCTCGTCACTGAACCAATGCTAACTTCTACAGTCTACACAAGGAGATCATGGACTTTTACGAATACGTCCGACCCCGCGACTTCGAACAGCGCATCCGCGACAACCTCGTCGAAAACCTTCGTAAGGCGATGCGACGCGACGGCCGAAACTTTGCCAGCGCACAAGTCCATCCCTTCGGTTCCTTCATGTCCGGCCTTTATCTTCCCACCGCAGACATGGACCTCGTCGTCTGCTCAGCTAGCTTCATGCGCGGCGGTCCCCCGACGTACCTCTCCGCCAAGAGCTGGTTGTATAAGTTCCAGAAGTTCCTGGTGTCGCAACAAGTAGCCGAACAGCACTCTATCGAGGTTATCGCCCACGCTAGAATCCCGTTGGTCAAGTTTGTTGACAAGCAGACCGGTCTCAAGGTCGATGTCTCATTTGAGAACTTGGGTGGTGTTGGAGCCATTGATACCTTTTTGCAGTGGAAGGAGCAGTATCCTGCTATGCCTATCCTTGTGACTGTGATTAAGCACTTCCTTCTCATGCGTGGATTGAATGAACCTGTGAATGGTGGTATCGGTGGCTTCTCGGTTATTTGCTTGGTCGTCAGCATGTTACAGCTTATGCCACAGGTCCAGAGTCGAAGTCTTATTCCTGAACATCATCTTGGCGAGATGCTTCTTGAGTTCTTTGAACTTTACGGTTACGATTTCCACCATGAGAAGAACGCTATCTCTCTAACCAGACCAGTCGGATACATTCGCAAAGTATGTTTGCCCCGTTCATCCTCGCCTATCATGTCTCATGCTAACCTTTCACAGTCGCACGTCAACAGCTTGACATACAAGAACTACGATCGTCTCTCCATCATCGACCCCAACAACCCTGCCAACGATATCTCAGGTGGTTCGGCCAACACACCAGCCATCTTGTCCCGCTTCAGGGAAGCCTTCGAACTGCTACGTGACAGGATGAGTGACATCTCACGTAACCCCAACAAGGGTAATATCCTCGAGGTGATTCTCCAGGGCGACTACTCGTCGTTTAGAATGCAGCGGGATTTCATTCGTCATGTGCACGAGCAGCACATCGGTCCCTGCTAAATACCCAATCTTGTGTGCATATCCCGAGTTTTACGAAATATCCTGGAGTTTTTGGTAGCATGGATGGGAGGTGGTAGATATGGGGTATTTATGGAAGAATAGGTCCCTTGCTGGGCACCTTGTCTTTCTACAGTAGTTGTCTTTCTCTGCATATGTATAGTAACGCCCCGTCATGACATGGAAGGAAAGTTGGGCGGATATCATTTGCTTTTTTTTTCTGGCGCACATCACATTTCATGGGGGGCTGGCTGGCTCAGTGGCCTAGAATTGGAACCCGATTTATCATTTCGACTTTTATCTACTAACCGTCTATTCGCAGTGACGACCCGGTGACGATTGTTACGAGTCGCAGTGACGACTTGATGAGCACGCACTGCATTGTGCATTTTACTAACTGAGATTTCCAGATTCCCATTTCTTCGGTTCATGGCTGTTGAAAACCGTTGTCTTTTGACGACACCTTTTCTCACTACATTCTTTGCTTGATGCAGGGTTGTGGAGAGGAAGCGAGACAAATCTACCAGCAACGGTTTGGCATGAAGGGCGATTGGGAGATGTTTGCATTGTTTGACTTCGGCGTAGTAGATCTTATTTCTTCTCAAATCGGGCACTACATTCGGATCAATAGTAGACAACCAGACAGTTTTAGGTATTATCTCACAAATTTACTCTTATCTCAGGGTCTCAATCCCTACAACCAATCACCCGCGCACCCTGATGGTTTCCTCCACAGCCGGCAAACGGTCCAATAGAACTCGCGGGATTAACAACATGAGGTATCTATGATCAAAGTCTAACGCACACATTTTCTAAACCTTGCAAAGAATTGAACCTGAGGAAAAAGTCTTTCGAGTTACAGAAAGAGTATGTTTTGGCCATGTTTGCAACGGGAGTCTTGCTGATTCTTGGTAGTGAGTGATTATCTTTGGGGCGATACGAGTAAAGAGGAGAGGAAGTTGATACGGAAACTTGGTATGTCACTGATCTGGCTTTGAGTTTGTGGTGCTAATTGTCTGTAGATTTCTTTATTCTTGTGAGTTTGGACTGGGTTTGATGAGGATGTTACTAATTGGCAGACGTTTTGTTGCTTCAGCTTCTTTTTCAATCACCTTGGTATGTCTCCCAATGGTATCTTGAGGTGGCGTTCTGACTTAGAGATACAGATAGACAAGCCTTCGCGAATGCATACGTAAGTCACCGAATGAGCTTGGGGACAACCTCGCTGAACATAATTAGGTAGCCGGTCTGAAAGAAGCTCTCGACCTGAGCGGCAACCAGTACAATGTTTTGCTGTCGATGGCCTCAGCAGGGTACGTATCAACAAACTCTGTCAAGAACCAAGCAACTAACAGATTATAGAATGCTGGTAGGACAAATACCAAGCGCCATAATTATTCATAAAGTCAGACCGAGAATATGGCTCTCCTCTTTGGTGGTCGTATGGGCTGGCTTGACTATGGCGAGTGCAGCTTGCAAGACTTATTCTCAACTCTGTGCTGTGAGATTCCTTATGGGTTTGGCTGAAGCTAGTACTTATGCTGGATCGATATACATCATGGGATCATGGTAGTAAGTCACACTCCTCCAAACTTCATATCCTGTGCTTATGAGATTGCAGCAAATCCAACGAAATTGCCAAGCGAACAGCCATGTTCACAGTAGCAGGCCAAATAGGCAAGATGTTCGCCGGAGCAATGATGGCAGCCATCCACGAATCCATGGAAGGTCACGCAGGACTTGCAGGTTGGCAATGGGTATTCCTGATCGACGGAATCATCACACTTCCCGTCGCTGTGTTTGGCTTCTTTTTCTTTCCTGATGTACCGGAGTATACTGATGCGCCGTACTTGAATGAGAAGGAGAGACAATTAGCGCTTGATCGGCTGCCTCCGAAGAAGGAGGATGGGCATAGTATTCAGGCTTGGAGCTTGGTTAAGAGGGTTATGGGAAATCCATTGCTGTGAGTTCAACCTTGGCGAGTTACATGCTGAAGCTGACGATTGATAGATACATCTGTTGTGTCTTTGCTGTTCTCGGATCCGCGCTGCAGTCTTACGTCGTCCAGGGTCTTATGCTCCTCTACCTCAAGTTCCGCAAAGACATCGACGGCTTCACACAATCCGAAGTCAACACGCTCCCCATCCCAACTCACGCCGTGGGCATCGTCGCCGAACTATCAGTATCCTTCTTCATGGATCGCTACAACCGACGCTTATCCCTCGGCTTCATCCTCTGCGCGATCCAGATCATCTGCAGCATCGTCCTTCTAATTCCAAACATGACAGTCGCAGGCAACCTCACAGCCTTGTACCTCTCAGCCTCAGCATACGGCATCAACCCGCTCTTGTACGGTTGGGCAAGCAATATTCTTGCTAGAACGGCCGATGATGCTGCAAGGAGTGTGACGCTTGCTTCGATGACGGCTAGTGATGGGTTGCTTTGGACGTTTTGGGGTATTGTGTTGTTTCCGGCTGATCATGCGCCTTATTGGCGGAATGGATACATTGGTATGCTGTGTGTGAGCGTAGTACTTGGTGGGTGGTTGTTTGTGGTTCGATGGGTAAGTCTTGTCACTGAACAGAAGTGGATGTTGGCTAATGGGACGTAGCTTGATCGGTATACGGCCGAGAAGTATCCTGCTGGTGAGCAGATAAGTGTTTCGTCTTTGGTTACGGCGGAAGTGAATTATTCTACGATGAATCCACGTGAGACGGAAAGCAAAACCGCGTAGAGTACTGGACAGTAGGAGGAGGATTCCTTAAGGACTAGATAGTCTAACTGTCCATCCTGACTGGTATAAAATGACCAAGCAATTTTGTTTCTGGTTCGGTAGGTGACAGAAGAATCGTCTTCTAAGGCTAAAGCTACGATAATAAAGTTGCCTAAGTGCTGGTCTAAGCTATCATAAGGTGAACAAATTATTTCGTCTCTTAGAGTCCCAGGGTTAATTCTTCAGATACCCTAGGGCCTGTCACCTGTCAGGTCCATCTGCGCCAGGAATATCATCTCTCCTTTCTGTACAATAATAGTCTCAAGGTATATCCCATCTCAAAGAACAGTTCGAATTGCCGCAAGTCTCTGCTCCAGCTCCCACTCGAGCTCCAGCTCTTGTTCCGGACCGCGCGGGTTCAAGAGACCAACCGCGCCAATGTTGATGACAGGCATGTTGGCAGGCATCGACTGCTCAGCCACTTTGTCGATCTGAGCGATGGACTTGAGACCCTGGAAATCACCAGCGATGATGGTTGACTCTTCATACATTGAAAAGAAGGGATACCCCGCGTCGGCATAGGTCTTGGCGGAAACGGGTGATCGAGGGGGCTTCTTGCCAGTGACATGTTTGAAGCTAGCACTGTTGAGGACCTGGACGTTAAAGGTGACAGGAACCGTCTTCTTGTAGTCGCCTCGTGGGAGTCTGACAATGCTCTGAGTGATTAAACCTCCCGCAGCGATGCTCATCTCTGGATCTGGTGGGAGATAGCCGCCTCGTAGACGTAGAACTAGATGGAGATTAGATCCCTGTTGTGTCACATCGCGATTAGAATCTGAGATTGAAGATGTAAGGGAATAAGGGACATAACGTACATCAGTGATGTTGCATTCCTTCAGTGTTTTGCCATCTACGTCTAGTCAGTATATGGAATGGATACTGCAGATGAGTTGCGTAAAATTGCCGATTACCTTCAAGCTGACGACCGTCGAATATCAGACGTTGCTGATCCGTAGGCATACCCTCCCGGAGCTGGATGAGGAATTTCATTCCCAAAATAGTGGTGTCATGTGAGGCTGTGATCGGGATATGTTTGCCCGTCAACGTTTTCACTGTAACAGACGTCCTGTTGCTATCATTTACCTCAGGAATTTCTAACTCAGAGAGGTTTATTCCAGAGGGACCCGACTCATCAGGCTTCATGTCAAGTCGGCTGATTTCGAATTGAATTCCTGCAGTCGTCTCCTGGCCCGTCATTTGAGCCTCAACCGAGTGGCCTGTCCCAACAGGCATGGCGACAAACTGACGGACCTTCCCGGGCTCTACTGCGATACCATCTAGCCACTTCTGGCCTTCGCTTCCGACCACAACGTAATCCTGAACAGACTTCCTTTGTTTGATGAGGTTGCGACGACGAAGCGAAGTGGCGGCGTTCGGGACGGCTGGCTCGCCGGAGATGGCGTTGATACCACCGACAAAGATCTTTATCGCATAGCGTCGTCGAGACTCGAATCCGATCCACATAGCTTCTTTCTCTAAACAAAAAGGTTAGCATCGGTATCTGAGATGAGATTTTATGACCCTGGACTTGACTTGCGGTACATGGGGAGGAATACACCACCCTTCTGTGTCATACTGATGGGGAGTCTCTCGGCATGTTTGTCGACTTGGTAGAGTGGAAATTTGCCCATATCTGGGGGCAGGTCACTACTCTCATGATTATCGGGGACGCGGATAGTCCGCCTGAAAGTGATGCGCAAGTCGTCAATCTTGATCTTGTCGCCTTCGCCGAGGACCTCTGCGTCCGGATACCAGGGTGTGAGATGCTCCAACATACTGAAATGCGGCAGTTTTTACGGGCTTCTTCTTCTAGATTTGATTCAGTAAGGAGGGGTCAATGGTCTTTGGCACGGGGGAAGTTGGGAAACAGGTTCAAAGAGGGGAAGATGGGTTGAAATAGTGAATCTGGGAGGCCTACCACAGTTGCCTGGTGACAGTGGGGTAGATATGCCTGTTGGGCTGCACATTAGACAAAAGCGCATGTGTACCGACCAATTTATGTTCATTTGTTTGCCAGATGATTCCTGGTGATTGCTGCAGCAGGCCGTTGGGCCGGACAACGCTTTGCTTGTTTGCGTCATGCTATCCATGGAACATTCGATACAGTGCAGCCCCAAGAAGTTGTGCTTCGATCAATACTCACAACAGAATGGCCACCGGCATCCTCCGGGATACTGGATTAAAATCGGCAACGTTCATTAGTATTAGGTTCATAGTGGTGTTATCTTTCGTTGTGTTGATTTGACTTGTCCGCGTTGAGAGGTGACCTTCAAAAAAAAAAAAAAAA